>NW_019417182.1:799626-813956 GCF_000390285.2 Anoplophora glabripennis | reverse complement strand
CTTACCCTTTTTGAGTTATCTTGAAAAAGCCCTTTGTTTTATCTTTTTCCACCCTTGGCCGGGGGTTGAACAAAAAATTACTCTCACTTATTGTTATAATATACCTTAAACTAACTCATATCAAAAATTCAGCCAAGTTGGCAAAATTTCGATTTAAAGGCTTAGTTAATTGGACTATTTGTATGAGAATCAAGTTTGTTACATTACATTTACAAGTGTAAAAGATAAGGCAGCTGTGTGTCAGGAATTAAAAAATCTTAAAATTAATCTAATTGAAAATTACTGGCAGAAAACAATGGGGTATACAACAATCAATATTTTCATCATCAAGTAGGTAGTCAATAGCAGAGTGTCACAAGGGTCTGTTTTAGGTCCCTTAGTATTCACGATTTGTACATTTCAGTTTGAAAAAGTTCTTTATCACTGAAAGTCACAATTTTACGCTGATGATACACAACTATATTTTTTTTCGAAGACAATGAAATACAAGCTAATAAAGAATAACCGTTGACTTAAGTTCTGCATTAAAATTTTCAAGTAAATTTCATCTCTCTATTTACCCTTTAAAATAACGTTATTTGGAGGAGGCCCTGCTAGAATCCGATCTAAAAGTCGTATTAATAATAATTATTAATTAATTATTTATTTTAACATAACTGAACATCGACTTCAACCCAATGAGGTTACAAAAAAGTTTCGTTTAACTATGCTTTCGACACTTTGTTAATATTTACTGCACATGTGATAACATGGGCACGAATTTGAAGCCATTTTGGCGCCAGAACTCACAATATTCCAGAAAATTCCCCCCAAATTTTTATTCTTTTTTTGGGATTATGCTTAAGGATTGCAACGTCGTGGAAGAAGCCGATCCGTAAACTGGATTCCATAACTCTACCCCCATAATTTCGGACCCGCTGAACACGAATCTGAAGTCAATTTGGCACCACCATGCACCAATTTAGAAAAAAATGCACACCCAGTTCGTATGAAAGCGTGTTTCACTAAAAGTGTTCGGCAGTTTTTTTTTAATCAACGCTTTTGTTTATAACACACTCCTGTCTTCAAAATATACATGTGGATCTACACGTATCTGTTGGGTGTAACTTTTACGCAGAACACCCTGTCATTATAAGCCGTTGTTGTATTACATTACCTGCTGCTTGTAGATCATAAATGGCTAATAATGAAATTTCTCTCCTATCGATTTTCTCTACCGCCATAGTTGCATAACTATTGTGGGTGTATAATACAAGACATTTTCAGTGAATTTTATAGGAATTTGTAAATGTATGTGAAAATTATTATGCAAAAAGGAATTTAATCAGACATAATCATGTAGTGGATATTGATTTATATTTGTGCTTCAAGTAGATTAGGTATTTTTTCAGAAATAAGTACCTGTAATGTAGTGACAATAAAAAAACATGAATTGTATAATGACAATTCAACAAGTTACAAAAATCTTCGATAACATGATACACCTGTTTTTATCTTTGAATATACAATCAGGAACGAGCCAATTCGCTACTGGTAATATAAAGTGACATCTTGCTTGTACAAATTGAGCCAAATCAATAAGGCGATGCATATTTGATTGCTGTTGCATCAAAACGGCGCTTCAAGCTCTCGATTTACTACCAACTACACGATATGAGTGCTCTCAAGTAGATATAACGGTAGTATATTATGGCAGTAGAGGATCTTGTCAAAATAAATCCCTCCAATTTAATACACTTGAGTTTAGAACGACTAGTTAAATAATCCTATACAGGGTGTATTTAAATAAAGGAGAAAAAAGTGCTACCAAATAATATCAAAATATAATAATTGGCCCAAATGTACTATAGTCCAAAGTTGCTTTATTTGCATTTTACAGGGTGTTTAAGTTATTGAAAAACTTCACAAGTACCTACGTAAATGTCTCGAAAAATTTTTAGGCAGGCGTTCTTCGTAAAATAATGGTAAAGAAACTCTGATTTGTATATAGGGTGATTCACAACTTATCTAAAAATGATTGGGAATAGATGCTTCATGGAAAATGGCGTTAATATCGTAAAAACAAATTTTGTAAAATCCTTATAGTCTCCGAGAAAAAAATTATTGAAGTTGTAGTATTTTCAACCTTTACATCGCTGGACTATTGTAGTCTCTAGGGTCATTGTCTACAAAAATGGCTTTTGCTATTTATTTCAAATTTTTGCTGAAATAGTAAGAAATAAAGTAATACTCTCAAGTAACTTACGGGAAAGGGATGAGTAAAAAAGAGTAAAAAGTAGAAAAGTCTGAAAGGTATTGTAATGAGAAAGAAGTAATATTTAATTAAAAATATTTTATCCTCATCTAAAACATTTTGTACTTGTGCTAGGATTATACCAAAGTTTACAGAAATATTTATTCTGTAAACTTTGATTATACTAATACCAAAAAGCAGCAGCAAATGCTGTAAATACACAAAAAATACACCAGCACCCCTAGTTTCAACAGTGAAGTAGTAACAGGTTAACATTTCTTTCTGAAATAATTAAAAATTTTATTTACACTGTTTTTGTGATAGCGATATTAAGCTGATAAAGAACAGTTACTTCTCTTTGATCTGTGTCGAGGTTGAGAAGAGGATTGTTACGTATTATATTTTTTACCAATAAGTGAGGTTATGTCCATACATTTATCAGATAAATTAGACTATTACTCATTTGCGCATGATTTTAATGGTCAAACATAGTTCATATCATGATTTTCTTACTTACTAGCAAAAATTTTGAAAAAATAAAGTTTTGTAAAATTTTACCCTGAAATCCGATGTTAGTATTTACATTTTTGTGATAGTCTTTACATCAAAATTTTCCACTTGTTTTGGTTTTCTAACCGTAATATAATTTTATTTACGTTTGTTTGGACTGGGATTGAGCTGATCATAAAAATTTATTTGCTATTAAGAATCCAACGTCAATTTGATACAAGTGAAACACATTTTATTCTGGACGATCTGAAAATTTAAACAGGCCCCTAAATTTTATTACGGTTTGAAATTGTCCATCCAAGAGAGGAGAACCTAGAAATGAGGTAACAAAAAGTAAACAATAGTTTAAATTAGCTGGAAAATGTAGTGTTAAAAAATCTTATGCTTCACAAGTACCTACGTAAATGTCTCGAAAAATTTTTAGACAGGCGTTCTTCGTAAAATAATGGTAAAGAAACTCTGATTTGCATACAGGGTGATTCACAACCTATCTAAAAAAGATTGGGAATAGATGCTTCACGGAAAATGGTGTCAATATCGTAAAAACAGAATTTTGTAAAATCCTTATAGATTCCGAAAAAAAATATATTGAAGTTGTAGTATTTTCAACCTTTACATCGCTGGACTATTGTAGTCTCTAGGGTCATTGTTTACAAAACCGGCTTTTGGTATTTTTGCCAATTTTTTTCTGAAATAGTAAGAAATAAAGTAATACTCTCAACAAACTTACGTGAAAGGGGTGAGTAACAAAGAGTAAAAAAAATAGAACAGTCTGAAAGGTATTGTAATGAGAAAGAGGTAATGTTTAATTAAAAATATTTTATCCTCATCTAAAACATTTGAACCTGTGCTAGGATTATACTAATACCAAAAAGGCAGCAGCAAATGCTGTGAATAGAAAAAAAAAAGACACCAGCACCCCTAGATTCAACAGTGAAGTAGTAACAGGTTAACATTTCTTTCTGAAATAATTAAAAATTTTACATACACTGTTTTTGTGACAGCGATTAAGCTGATAAAGAACAATTACTTCTCTTTGATCTGTGTCGAGGTTGAGAAGAGGTTAGGTATTATATTTTTTTACCAATAAGTGAGGTTATGTCCATACATTTATCAGATAAATTAACAGCCAATTTAGTCTTACATATTTTTAATGAAACATTACCTCTTTCTCATTACAATACCTTTCACATGTCTCTATTTTTTACCCTTTTTTACTGGCCCGGTGCCCTTATTCGCTCCCCTTTCCCTTAATTTTGTTGGGACTATTACTCATTTGCGCATGATTTTAATGGTCAAACATAGTTCATATCGTGGTTTTCTTACTTACTAGCAAAAATTTTGAAAAAATACTAAAAGCCGGTTTTGTAAAATTTTACCCTGAAATCCGATGTTAGTATTTACATTTTTGCGATAGTGTTTACATCAGTTTTTCAAGTCTCAAAAATGGTTTACGTGTATAGCGACTCGGGAGTTGATGGATATCGTCTTAATTTATGGTGAAGTAAGACAACACTTGTGTTATGGTGAAGCATTTGTGTTATGGTAAAGCAAGACAACATTTGTGTTAGTTCGTAGAAAATGGATAAGACGGGCCCAAATGCGTTTACACGTCGGTGAACGAAATTTTTTTTTACACAATTGTAAGAATCCCCTGTACATACAAGCATTTTTTTGGATAAGTTCAGGATCACTCTGTATAATTATTTCAATCAGTGGTGTAGATAGTGGCAGAAGCATTATTAAGAACTATTTAAAACTATTGTTTACTTTTCTTAAGTTATTTTTCTCTTCTTGGACGGGTAATAGGTGGAAAGATAGGTACAAAATTTTCCACTTGTTTTGGTTTTCTAACCGTAATATAATTTTATTTACGTTTGTTTGGACTGGGATTGAGCTGATCATAAAAATTTATTTGCTATTAAGAATCCAACGTCAATTTTATCCAAGTGAAACACATTTTATTCTGGACGATCTGAAAATTTAAACAGGCCCCTAAATTATATTACGGTTTGAAATTGTCCATCCAAGAGAGGAGAACCTAGAAATGAGGTAACAAAAAGTAAACAATAGTTTAAATTAGCTGGAAAATTTTGTAGTGTTAAAAAATCTTATGCTTTATTTTATAATCTTATTTGCAGTACTGGAAAAGTACAAATAGTTGCATATTTTACAATTTTATATTTAAAATTATAATTTAATATAATACACACAATTGTACGTGTGTATTATATAATACTGTGATAATAAAACAAAAGTAAGCAACTACACTTTTACACTTAGTACATTTTAATTGCAGAGAAAATGCTCACGTAAGGCTTAAATGATCATAATAAGATAAATATACATGGTGTCCCAGACATACATTAGTGTCAAAATGTTAACCGTACACTTTGGTGATGGGTAACAAACATTTAAAATTTTAAAGAATTATATGATCTTAAAAACTAATTGTAAGATGATTAAAAAAGTTGTAACTTAAAATGAATTAATTCATTATTGTACATTCTTCTATTCCAGAAGACCGAAAATAATTCGCATTTTGTTATTACAGCACGTGTCCTGATCGGCTTTGATCAGTAACACACATGATTTTTTAGTCAGAATTTTCGAAGTGATAGAATGTGCATTTACTGTGTAATTTTTACTATTTTGTTAAACTATATAAAATGTAGCTGAAAACAAAATAAAAATCATGAATAACATGCTCCCGCCTGGCTCAGATTTTAATTGATATCTAAGAACGGGCGTGTTTCTGTTGAAACAGCAATTTGTCCTATAAATATTGAAAAAATTATGCATTTACGATACAAATATTTATGACTGAACAGGGTATTTTTGCTACAAAATATCAGTTTATATATTAAATTTTCATGATACTTTAAAAATACACTTCTCATCTCACATCCATTTTTAATATTTTCATATGGATAAATATTTTTATACCTGAGGTTTTTTTTAGGCATTCTTTATTTTTATTTCTGTAACATAAACTACAGCCTTCATCCTACCCCACAAAAAGTAATCTAGAGGATTTAGGTCTAGAGACCGAGGTGGACATGGAATGGGACCACTTCTACCTATCCACCTGCCAGGAAAATGATAGTTTAACCAATTTATGACATTATGGGTAAAGTGAGGTGGTGCCCCATCTTGTTGATAGTGTAATGTTAAGCGTACGTTTAAAGGTGTATCATCCAATTGTTTTCTTACATCATTTTGCAGAAAGTTTAAGTATCCTTCCGCGTTCAGACCAACGGGAAACTGAATTGGTCCAAGTAGCTGGTCCCCTAAAATTCCTGTCCACACATTTATTGCAAATCTAATTTGAGAATTTGTGCGCCGTATTGCCGGTGGATTTTCGTCTCACCGGAAATGGGTATTATGAATATCAGCTAGCTCTACGTTCGTAATAATATTAAATTTTTGATTGATAACAATTCGCAAAGAGTAAATAACTGAACTGTCAATGCAAATAACGCCAAACGCATGTTTGTTATTCAAAACCTGCGATGATCAAAAATATTGAAAATTTCGATTTCCGGTGATGAACACATTATTTTTAAACGGATTTTACACAAAAATGGAACATTCCACCAATATGAACCAAGAATACATTTTTTACTAAAAAACTCGGGAATTTCATACTTTTCGGTCAAAAGTAAAAAAAGTCAGCGCATAAAAAAGTTATGGTAAATTTTGGGCACGTAAGAGTTAAGTTAGTTACAAAATTTTATAAATTTATCTCAACTGGTTTCGGAGTTATTTGAAAAAAAAAACATCATCAGATTGGCCCCTTTAAGTGGCTATAACTTCCTTAGGATGAATTTTTGGACCCACGTTTATATAAAGAAAAAATAATCTTTTTCGACATAATACCCTGTAGAAATATAACCCCCTAATTTCGGGACACTCTGTATAAAAAATTCAGGCAAGTTGACCAAAATTGTGATTTAAGGGCCCATTTAATTGGACTAAAACTGTAATGCCGTTGAAAATATATTTATACATTTAAGGTTGACGACGTAATATTAGGCTGGCCATTTATTTCGTTTCACTTACTAGCACATTGCTGATGACCGTTTCGAGTGTCTAGTCATACCCCACCAGACGTTTTACTTAATCGTCCAGCAGGCAGTAGATATAATATACACAATAAAAAAAACAGCCAAATCAGATTTAATTTCAGTCCCTTGCATTGAATAACTTTATTTATATTGTTATTAACGTACCCAGGTTCTCCTCCAGCTTCCATGTTGTTAGCCAGAGTGACGTCGTTAGACCACACGTCGTACTGCCACTTCCTCAATCCCAGGACCCCGCACAGCACCCTACCGGAGTGGATACCCACCCGCATGTTGAGCTGCACGTCGGTGGCTTCCACCACGCTGGCGATGGCGTCGATCATGTCCAGCCCCATCTCCACGGTGCAGTGCGCGTGATCGGACCTCGGCTCCGGCAAACCGGAAACGCAGTAGTAGCAGTCCCCCAGGATCTTGATCCTCAAACAGTGGTTGTCCTAAAATAAAAAGAATACACAGTCAGACATGACTTGTGGTAAAAAAAACGTTGACAAGTCTAGAAATTAATCGCTTCTAAATATAATTTTTAAGAAAAAGCAAAGTGAAAATGATGTCAAGGGATGTATAATTCAATTGATGAGTGCTATTTTTCCACTTCTAATACTTCATAATAAATCAAAAGAGGTTTGCGATACTTTAAAGTACGTAAAACAACTTCAGAATAACAAAAAATCTCTCAAAATAGCCTTAAAATATTTAATAATAATTTTATGGTGCATAATCATGCAAGATATCTTCAAAATCCATTAAAATTGTCAAAACAGTTTTAGAATTTTTCAAAATTATATAGAAATAGTTTCTCGATGCTTCAAAGTCCGTAAAACAATACCAGAATAAATCAAAATTCCTCACAATCGTTTTACGAGTAAAATACGTAATAATAATTTCAGGATATATTATCACATATACATAAAAAAAAGCTTCAAAATACATTAAAATTCGTCGAGTATGCTTTAAAAACGTTAAATAATACGTCAAGGTATATCCAAGCCGCTTTGTTAAGCATTAAAATCAAAGCGATTGAGAGAAATAGACTGAGTGAGCAAAAACTGCAATTTACCTTCACAAATGGTGTTGGTTTCGCTTACCGTAGGTAGAGGAATTATTATTTTAAAATAGAATAAACTTGTTATAGGTATTTCATTGTAAAGGCATTTCGACGAATTTGGAGAATTTTGAATGTATTGTCAACTATAAGTATTTTAGAGAGAGGAAATAATCACCTTGTAACTATAGTCAAAACGTTGAAAAGATAAATATGTATGGACATTACTTTATTTGGACACATATTTCGTTAGTAGATTTTTACAAAAGTACCTTCGGTGCAAATATCCATTTAACTCATTTAAAATTTATAAATATAACTGGAATCAATTACATATCCAGTTGCAAATTGAATGCATATGGAACTGACCCTTGCACCATAAAAGTAACTAAATAAGAGGCTTTTATTGGATAGGGCGGATCGAACATGCATTCACTGAGGCCATCTCACGTTGTTGTAGCAAAACATTGTCCTTTATGGACATTGTTAAACAGAAATCTGCAACCACAGATCGAATCTGTGTTTCCAAGCTTTCAATCAACAGAAATAGAATGCGTTGACTGAAATATTTCAATCAACGTAGAATGTTGGAGGTTTGAGGTTATAGTTTATAGTTTATCTTCAGTTCAGGTAGGTTGCCGCGTTTTGTGCATTAATAAATTTGTTTTGTTTTAGATTAATGTAATAAGGGATTTATTGAATTAGTCATCTGAACTGCCTTACTACTGTATTTTTATTCAAAATGAGTTTATCTGGTAGAACTACACGTCAATGTTGTGCTCCAAATTGCAAAAGCACTTACTATATGAATGTCTATAATGCGTCTTATAGAAATAAAAGTTTTTTCAAAATTACAAAAGACGGACAATTACTGTGGATAAAATCAGTTCGAACATTATATAAATCAGACTGCTCAGACAAACACAGATCATTATTTTTGTGAAGACCATTTTGAGTTAAAATGTTTTAAAAACAGTAATAGGAATAGTCTCAACAGAAATGCTGTGCCGACATTATTTTTAAGATCAACTACTAGTTCATATATTAATTGTAATAATATCACCTTGGAATCCTCGGATAGTATCCAATATTCAGCCAAACAATTTGTTAACGTAACATTACATAATTTTCAGAGTACGAGCTGCCAAACTTCAATTTCGGATGATTTTTCACCTCCACCTTTTAAAAAACCGAAAAACATATATTCAAAATTGTTATTTCCTACAAGCGCTACTGCGAGCACTAGGGCCATTACTGAGATTACTGATAGCAAGTTGAATGAAGCGGAATCTGTTGGTCTAAATTATGACACTTGTAAAGATCAAGTAACGGGATATGTCGATCTTGAGTCCCTGGGTAGACAAAATGAGGTAGCAAATCATGCTCTAGAGTTTTTTTGGTACAAGATATTAGTAAACATTGGAAGCAACCTATCGTGAATTATTTCACTAACTGAAATAATTTCATCATTGCAGTGTTGTGGATTAAAAATAATTTGTACAGTTTGTGATCAAGGTTCCACTAACAGATCAGCTATCAGACAGTTAGTTTCTGAGTCATCAAATAAATCCAGTTTTAATGTTAATGGCGAGGAAATTATTCCCATTTTTGACGTTCCTCATTTGCTTAAAAAGACCAAAAATGCTTTATATAACAATAATATTAAATTTTCGCATAATAAAACAGCAAAATTCAGCCACATAGTAAAATGTTATGAAATTGATAAATCTAGGCGCTTCCAAGGTTTACAAAAGATACATGACCATTATTTCGAATTAAATCGTAGTAATGTTAAAATGAAAGTAAAAATTCCAGCATAAACCTTAAGTGCATCTGTAGCTCATGAAGTTGAGGCAATGGTGAGTAATCCCACTACTGGCATACCTGCTGAGGCTATTCATACAGCAGAGTTTACGAATGATATTAATGATCTTTTTGATAATTTAAATTCTCGTATCATTCAGCTAAATAATTGCAGTTTTCTAAAGTCGACTATTACTACGAAATCAGCAAATATTACATTTTGGAATGATATATTGGAAGATATTCAGTCTTGGCAATTTCAGTCTCATAAAGACAACAAAATAAAAAATGTACATCCCGTAAAGTGTTAAAACATAATTAAAGTGTTTCAGAAGTAATGGGTCATGGAACAGCTGTTAATAGTTCAGGTTAATTTTAATTGTTAACTTCAATTATTATCAATTATTAGTAGCTGTTTTGTGATCTATTACTTATGAAATGCTTTTTATTCTGTGTAATTTATTACATTTAAATTTACCGCCATTATGATGTAGCGACATCTATTATATAGTAGAATTAGAGGTTACTCTAATTGTGTTTTCCCATGCAGTTTCCTTAATTATTTTATGGTCTGTGTGTGTCGTTTCACTACACATCAGCTACAGATGGCGTACTCTTCCGCTGCTGCCGGCAAAAGACACAGAAAAAAAGCCTCTTATTTAGTTACTCTTATGCCTTGCACTATGCACTATGTCCATCTTGTTCACTCTCTCTATAAACTAGTGGATCCATTCAGTCATTGTTCCCGATTCTTCTACCGGCTGTTTAATTGTAATGCACTCAGCATTTTGTGAAGAATATTTAAACCCCGGAAACTTGGTGAATCGGGGGCCAGTCCGGAGCCACTTTGAGAGCCAGTCGATGGCCAGGAGCCAGTTCACCATTTTTATCCTCCACATGAAAAGCAACCCCTGTTTTATATGTATAATAAAATTAAAAAATTTATTGATGTGTCTCTCTGTTTTACCCTCTTAGCGAGTAGCCCGAGAAAATAATATATTTTTTTAATAGTTGTTTTGGTATTTTCAATAGGTAACGTGAAAGTATTTTCAGCTTCTTCAATGCATTTCGGCGTTTTATTTTGACACACATCTACTTAGACTTTTACTTCGATTAATTTTTATGTAATTTAACACTTTTTGTAGTGTAATTAGAAGTTTTAGAACTTACGACAGAATGAAGGGAAATATGAAAATTTCAAAATATTTCGAACAACTTATTCAAATTCAATACACTTGTCAAGAATTTATTATCTTCCCTTTTCCAGATTCTGTAATAAAATAAAAGTACCACAAACAAAAATGATATAAAGCGTGTCGTTTCTGCTGCTGATTTGATACACTTTTTGTACAATTTTAGACTCGGGCAATATTTTAACCACTTTTTGCTATGCAAACTGCAACAGGGTTATCAGTAAAAGTTACTTAAATTTGATTTCCGTGCTCACACAATCACAAAACTAAAACAGTTATTTTTTATTCTAGCTTGTGAAGTATCAAGATAAAAAAATCAATTCGAGAATATAAAAGCGACCTCGCAACTGTACAGAGTGTAATTTTAAGTCGGGGTCATATTTATACAGAGGCTGCCTTTGATCTTTGAAAACACGTAGCAATAATATATTTGTTCTAATTCCTTCGTAAAAACTTATTTTTTTAACCATTTTTTTGTAATTTTTTAACCCCACCGCTGGACAAGCTAGTATAATCTCCAATAACAGCTCGCTTTAGTCGCAGCGCAACCACAATGGTCTTTGACGCTCGTTACTTTTGTTGAGAGTGTTCGCCACACAAATAGTACTTAATAAGTAACCTAGTAAAAAACTCAAGCAGTAAACAACAATGATAAATGAAATATATAAAAATAAATCGTCTGTTTACTCATATAATTTTTATAACACTTCTCTGAATTTGTCCCCGTCCAACATTAGCGTATTAGTGTTCAAAGCTCGCATAATCTCTTAAATGTGTAACCTGCTACTTTTNTAAATCCCAACATATTATATATTTTGACACACATCTACTTAGACTTTTACTTCGATTAATTTGTATGTAATTTAACACTTTTTGTAGTGTAATTAGAAGTTTTAGAACTTACGACAGAATGAAGGGAAATATGAAAATTTCAAAATATTTCGAACAATCTTTAACATTGGAATATACTCGAAATACATCGAAATATATGGCACGCACATTGTAGACGAATTTATTATCGGTTTGTTGAGCCCGAAAAAATACTATTCAAATTCAATACACTTGTCAAGAATTTATTATCTTCCTTTTTCCAGATTCTGTAATAAAATAAAAGTATCACAAACAAAAATGATATAAAGCGTGTCGTTTCTGCTGCTGATTTGATACACTTTTTGTACAATTTTACACTCGGGCAATATTTTAACCACTTTTTGCTATGCAAACTGTAACAGGGTTATCAGTAAAAGTTACTTAAATTTGATTTCCGTGCTCACACAATCACAAAACTAAAACAGTTATTTTTTATTCTAGCTTGCGAAGTATCAGGATAAAAAAATCAATTCGAGAATATAAAAGCGACCTCGCAACTGTGTATCAACAATACAGGGTGTAATTTTAAGTTGGGGTCATATTTATACAGAGGCTACCTTTGATCTTTGAAAACACGTAGCAATAATATATTTGTTCTAATTCCTTCGTAAAAACTTATTTTTTTTTAACCATTTTTTAAGTAATTTTTTAACCCCAACGCTGGACAAGCTAGTATAACCTCAAATAACAGCTCGCTTTAGTCGCAGAGCAACCACAATGGTCTTTGACGCTCGTTACTTTTGTTGAAAGTGATCGCCACACAAATAGTACTTAATAAGTAACCTAGTAAAAAACTCAAGCAGTAAACAACAATGATAAATGAAATATATAAAAATAAATCGTCTGTTTACTCATATAATTTTTATAACACTTCTCTGAATTTGTCCCCGTCCAACATTAGCGTATTAGTGTTCAAAGCTCGCATAATCTCTTAAATGTGTAACCTGCTACTTTTAACTATATGGACCTCTGGATAGGGAGTTTGTTTGGAATTTAATAACGATGAAAAATAATAAATTCACAATTAGATGTATGTACAGTCTTCTAATGCGAAACAACAACTTCGCCGAATCGCTCTCCCTACACATGCACTGTAGGTTGCCTACAATTCATGTACTTGTAATACATGAGTATTACAGTGGCGGTGTACACAAGAATTAAAGTGCATTTTAAAAAACTAATTATAGCTCGACTACTTATTTGATTAAAAAAAAATCAGATTCTTATTTAGGGGAACAAATACTATTACCCCTAAAAAATTGACCCCCACTTAAAGTTACACCCTGTATATGTTGGAAAACTGATTCGAAGCACTATCAAATTTGATGAAAAAGGGACTAATAAAATAGTTTGACGTTTATAGAAATTATACATGGCGCTACAGAATGAGGTTTTCAAAATCCGGAAATGTGAAATAAAGTTTTTACAGAAGTAGGAAGTGCTAGACCTTTTATCACTTGGGTAGCTGCCCATCCATTGACGTTATTGTCGTGGTTGTGTACGGTCAGCTTCAATTTCGTCCCGCAACATGGCCCCACGATGGGCACCATCTCGTGGAGGTGTATTGGTTGCCTCTTGGGTTAGTCCCGGCTGTTGAGACCGGCCAGCTTCTCCCCTGAGCATCATCATTGGGTTTAAGACCCGTATGATAGGCCGGTAAGGATCGGATTGTCCAGGGTCCCTCTTTACCGCCGGTGCCAGTGCGTTGGGCGCCTGCTCGGGGGCTGGAAAGTTCCCTGGTATCTCGTTCCTCTCCCTCTTGATGTACGGGCCTGCGGCCATCATCCAGGGGAGGTGAGATTTCCGATCCTCCGCCATCGTTCTAAGTTCAATATGACCAGATGGAGATTCCAAGATCTATTTGTTTTGTATGTTTCGACCGAAACGGCCGTTGGAGCACTTCACTAATCTGTTTTCCACTTAGACTTGAGAACGGGGTTCGGGCTTTTGTGTCCCCTGTATGCACTTGGTTCGGATATGATACCATAGTGCCTGAAAATCACTGTCTCTGATTCACTGTTTTTTAATTTACTATGTACGGACTCCTTGGATGCCGGTAGCGAGGCTTCTTGAAGCTTGTTGTAGCATGAAGCTGACCGACAGTGTTAGAGTTGGAGATTTGTGTATTTCTTTTAGTTGAGAAATAATAACTCAAGAGTCAGTAAATATACAGGGTGTTAAAAAAAGAGTGTAAAATATTTAAGGAGGTAATAGTATGAACCAAAATAAGCAGAAAAATCTCAATAAACATGGGTCCGCAAAGTAACGGTTGCGAAGATATGGAATGTTTTATGTTTTTTAGCCCATAGGAACGCCACCGAAGCGCGACGTCTTTATGTTGACGCTTATCCAAATCGCCAGATTCCTTCACAACGCATGTTTGGAAGAATTCACCAAAGATTGCGTGATACCGGTTCCTTGAGCAAACAGTGCCATTTATCCGGAAGACCAAGGTCGATATCCACTCCTAGAGCAGAAGAAGAAATTCTAGCACTGGTAGAGCAGAATCCAGGTACGAGTGTGCGGAGAATATCAGCCGAGGTAGGAATTAGTGGTCCTCTTGTTTGGAGAATCCTTCACGAGCAACTGCTTTA
>NW_019417182.1:794368-796587 GCF_000390285.2 Anoplophora glabripennis | reverse complement strand
GGTCTAACGTGAGCAAACGCGGCACCCAACGCGCGGACAGCTTTTTCATGTTTAAATGTTGATTTAATGTGCGACAAACACGTTCTTTTGACATGTTCATAACCTCTGCTATCTCTCTCACTTTAATTCGGCGGTCGTCTAGCACCATTTGGTGAACTTTGGCGATGTTCTCGTCGGTAGTTGCAGTTTTTGGACGTCCCGAACGTTCATCGTCTCCCAAGCTTTTACGGCCATGTTTAAATTCAGCTGCCCAAAATTTCACTGTGGTAAATGATGGTGCAGAGTCCCCATACACAGAATCCAACTCATCTTTGATTTGCGTAGGCGTATTGCCTTTCAAAAACAAATATTTAATGACAGCTCGATACTCGATTTTGTCCATTTTTATAAAAACACTCACATCAACTCACTCAAACGACTGTTACATAACAACTGCGCATCCAAAATGGCTGAAACTTTGGTGAATAACTGTCAATAGATGAACAACGAAATTCACTAGCTTTTATTTACGAGTGTTGCCATCTTCATGTTGAGGTCGGAAACTTTTCAGACCACCCTCGTAGGAAGGTACCCAAAGAGACGACATCCTAGCAACTTATTATTCGCCAATGTTGATCATCCACTGAACATAATTTTTGACGTTCTCTAAGGTTCAGTCCTATGTCTGGTATTACATCGGTACTGTTGTTATTATTAACGCCTAAGACTGCTTTCTCCTTTCCTTTGGTCACAAGACTCGTATTCAGTGAAGATATAAAAACGCTGTTGTAGCGATCAACGTTTTTCAAGATTTCTTTAAAAATTGACTTTAAGATTACTCCTGGCCAGTTCCAGCCTGTCAGAAATAAGTAATGAACGTCGCTTTTAGTTGCAAAGCTGGAGTGCTCCTCCGAGGAGCGAACGAGGGTCCTCGACGTCAGCCCGAGCGAAATTGCTTTTGAAGGAACGCCGCACGCGGCCCAAGAACGCGGTTGTTTTTATTTTATTCATAGAACCGTGTAGTAGATAACGCAAAGCCCTCTCCGACCCGAAGTACATTATTAATGTGCTCTCGGCTCGCATTCGCAATATAGCCGGCCAATTAACTTAAGAGAGTTCCCCATCTACCAAAACCGTGAAATATCCTCCTGGGATACAAACCGGATTTGTGGAGTTGAAGTAAAACTTTTCTCTGCCAGCTCTCTGTAATTTAAATTTGTTTTTTTGTTGTAATTAATGTTTCGATCTAGTCCATTTCATTAAAGCTTTTAGTACGGACAATAAAATTTGCATTATGCACGCATGAATGCAAAATGTGAATAGATTTATAATGAGTTTTCCATGATTTAAATCAACGCCGCCTGTTGACAACTATAATACAGGTTAATTACAGTAAATAATACAATTTATTGATGTACAAGTTTTTAGAGGTAACGGGCTTTCAATATGATTAAATGTACATAATTAGATTAAAAAGTACTGCGTGCATATTTCCTGTTCGTTTATAACTGCATATACAGGGTGGCCAAATGAAAACGAAACAGACATTTTCAGGAACTGCGTCAAGATTGTAGAAAAACGCTCAGACCCGTCGATTTTAGATTAAAGGNCCCAGTCCATGGCGTTTGCGCGCGAAGCGAACCGATTAAAACTTTAATATCTAATAACTTTTTAAAAATAAATTAATATAACAAAACCTTTAGTAGTATTTTGTTTGTAGTATTCAGTGTAGATACAAAAACTATTAAAATATTTTTTAGGCCTATTTGCAGCTCGTCAGTTGTACATAAGAGGGTCGTCTGAAAAGTTTATGACCTAACAAAGATACAAGCCATTTTTTCAGATTTTTTTTTATTTTTCAACATAGTCTCCTTGTAACTCTACACACTTCTCCCAGCGATGCTCCCATCTCTGTAAGCCGTCCAAATAGTACTCGGAGTTTTTCTCTGCAACGTTCACGAAGGTGAATTTGACGAAAATCTCTGTCCGCTTGGGACTAGATCTGGTGAGTAAGGCGTATGGTCAAGCAGTTCAAACTGTAATTCGTGGATTTTCGCCATGGCAACCGCTGAGGTGTGAGACGGTGCGTTGTCTTGGTGAAACAGGATTTTCTTTTTCTGCAAATGTGGCCGTTTTTCCGCAAGTTCTGCCTTCAGCTTGTCAAGTAATGATGCGTAGTATGCTCCTGTAATGGTTTTTCCTTTTTGAAGATAATCGATTAAAATAACTCCATGACTATC
>NW_019417182.1:776038-790611 GCF_000390285.2 Anoplophora glabripennis | reverse complement strand
TTTCCGCAATGGAATAAACCATAGTGTTTAATTTTCAAAAACACAATTAAATAAACTACCAATCAACGCTTCCAAATAATACTAGAAAATAATTTGGAATCCACTAATTTTACGTTCATTGTGTGTGTATAGCATTCATTTCCGTTTTTTACAATTGTGTTTTTTTTTACGAAAGTGATAACAAATCGCCAAAAACCAATGTAACGCAAGAAATACTAAATTTATACCATTGGCGTACTTAACTCGAATGACTGACATTATTACCGTTACTAATTGTTTGTACATAAATTTCAACTTTAAAATCAAAATTCCTAATAAGTATTGGGCGGAATTATAAAATTCAAAGTCTGTTGTAAAAAGAATTAAGACAAATATTACTCAACCCCCAATGCCATTTAAATATTTTGGGGTGATGCTTACCCTTGCTTGGGGGTGAAAGTGACGCAGTCAAAAATACCAGCAAAGAATGTCCCCCTTTAATCTAAAATCGACGGGTTTGAGCGTTTTTCTACAATCTTGATAAGGTGTACTAGAAAGGATATTACAAAAGATGAGACATCAAGAAACTATTAAAAATAGTAAGAAAAGTGATGACACGTTCACGAACTCACTTTTCAAGACGAAATCAAATGTTAAATCAGATATTCGATATCTTCATTTGGCTTCGGGTTATGGTGAGACATTCATTTTAGGCCATCTCTGTATCTCTGTTACCAAATGAGTAAAAATAGACCTATTGTTCTCTAATTCCATCATTTATTTGGAAATTACCTCTAACATGGGGAGAACAAGTATTTTTAGCAAGCTCTTCGCGTATTACCTGTAGTGCTGGGACTCTCGTCTCCTCACCATCAAAGAGATAAACGGGATGTTCCTCCATCAACATGCCAATCTCAACGGACGCTTGTGGGTGTGGACGTTGCGCTGACCGATTGTCTTCCATCAGAGGCGAGGTAAGTAAGGAAATTTTGGCAACGCAACGATCTAATTTACTTTGCCTTTTTCCACTCTTATACCTACACTTTCGGGATGGTACGGTTTCTGGAGGCTTCAACTGAGCCTAGATGCCCTTAATATGTTTTTGTAGACACTTCGAGTATGGTTACTGTAGGACTATAGGGTCTAGGGTCTGTATAACTGAACGTCATACATCCAAAAGTTAGAGGTGTCTCGATTGTTAGGGGGCACATGTATTCAAAACTTAAGTCTTATACAAAAAAAAATATTCTGTATTATAAATTGATGAAATTTGACATACGGGAGTTTTAAGTGATGTTGATTAAGGCTACGTTGTCCGATTTATATAAAAAAAAATCGCAACAGGCCATGGTTTACAGACCGAATTATCAGAATTAATTCCACGAGTACATCTAAAAGGCCGCTATACAGGGTGATTTAGTTATGATACAAATCGTTTATAAGTGACTCTGAAAAAACCTTCTATCTATCAATCGATCCTAAAAAGTTTTGGAATTTTATTCAGAGAGAATACGCTCATCGCGTATTCCAGGTATCATGGTTCACAATAATATTGAGCTCTCTAACCCTACTGAAATTGTAAACGCCGTTGCTGATTATTTTAATAGTGTCGTTATTAAATCTCATCCAATAGACTCATAATAAATTTCCTGCAAATGGTAAACTTTCAGTACCTACCTAATGGCATTTCGTCTATCAACGAGGAAGATGTCTTACGAAGTCTGAGAAGATCTAAAATATTCCTTCACAATGAGTGTGGATGGTATTCCAAGTTTTATCTTAAAAGACTGTGCGTACTCATTTGTTCAACCTCTATGTGTATTATTTAACTGTATTTTAAAACATTCCACTTTGCCATCTCTTTCGAAAAAGGCATATGTTTGTCCAATATTTAAAAAATTGAAATCTTGATGAAATTGCGAAATATAGAGCAATTTCTTTGCTGTGTAATTTTCCTAAAGTTTTTGAATCTTCTCTGTATAATGAAATTTATTATCTCACTAATCATCAGATATCCATTCATCAACATGGATTTATGCAGAGATGATCCACCATTTCAAATCTCGCTGTTTTTTCTCAATTTATTTCGATGGATGGCGGAGGGCAAGTTGACGTAATATTTACATATTTCAAAAAAGCCTTGGATCATATAAATCATTACATCTTACTGGCAAAGTTGCAAGGATTTAATTTTTCAGATTCTTTGATCAGGCTGTTGCAATCGTATTTAGTAAATAGACAATCTATGGTCAGGTTTCAAAATTTTACCTCCCAAGCTTTCTCTCCATCTTCAGGGGTGCCTCAAGGTTCTACTTTAGGACCACTTTTGTTCTTACTGTTTATTAATAATCTTCCGGATATTTTTTTATGTGAAAAACTGATGTTCGCAGATGATGTTAAATTATTCTCTGTAATAATTTTCCTTAGACTGCGTCAGTCTACATCTCTGTATAAATCGTATGTCGTCATGATGTGAATTAAATTGTTTGTCTCTTACCAACTCCAAATGTAAGGTAATGTCCTTCACTTGTAAAACTAATTTTGTTGTCTACTACTATAGCATTGATAGATACATCTTTAGAAGTGTTGAACTGTTTAAGGATCTAGGCATAACTTTTGCCAGCAGACTCACATTCATCGATCACATTAATAATGTTGTATCGAATGCGTTCCCGACTGATGGTTTTATTTACCACAATTGTGAAGATTTTACAGATATCCGTATATTTAAAATCTTATTTTATTCCCTCGTCAGATCTAAAATGGAGTATGGTTCCACAATATGGTATCCAATATACAACATACATCGGCAAAGGTTGGAGTCACTTCAAAGGCGGTTTTTAAAATTTATGGCATTTACGCAAGATGGTGTCTATCCGCCACAAGGTATTAATCATGTAGATCTCTTGAATCGCTTTGGGCTAGAATCACTGGAAACGCGTATAATTTTCTAAACAACCGAATTGATTGCTCTATTCTATTAAGCAAAATTTACTATCGAGTACCACGTGGTAATTCTAGACAGCAGCATTTGTTCTTCTGCAGTGCACCTAGGACTAATTTATTGGTTAAATCTCCGATTTATTTAATGTGCAATTTATATAATAAAATTGGAAATCTTTGCGATATAATTAATAATAATTTAAATGTACAATGCCAATTTGTTTCTCGTATAGAATAAGTTGTGTTTTGTATTCATATATGTGTATTTGTGTATTTAGTAAGCCAATTACTGTATTAGATTATTATTATTTATTCCTGCACTGAAAGAAATGCGTTTTATTCTTTATTAGAATTCTATATACCATTATAAGACCATTGTATACTATATGTGACAGTTAAACAGGTGAATATTGGATATAAAACGCGTATTGCTAGCACAGTTGTATAGTGACTATAAACCTTATTCTTTATTAAATTATTGTATAACTAGTATACAACGTTTTTTATACCCTTTACGAAATAATAGCAATAACTGTTATTAAAGTGTTCCATATCGTTATTAGAACATCTAGTACTGGTTATAAGTTTTATAATAATAAATGTATTAAACTGTTGTATACTCTGTATGAGTTAAAAACATATGTCATTAAGTTTTCAGAAATTTTATTGGATAACTGTAATTACAAGCTAAGGTTCTAATGTAAACATACATAAAACATACTTTTAAGCATTAAAAATGATGACAAATCGCTCCCAAAACTGTCCAGTTTATTTTCTTAGCAACGATGCACCCGTATTTTCTTGTATTACATGAGAATTTGCACTATAACTCTTCCACCTTAAGAATGAAGCATCCCCAGAAAGGTTGAGCTTCTTTCCATATAATTTTATTTCCTCTGGTTGATTGACTTTATACCCATGCTCTTCTTTGTCACCGTTAACCTTCTGTTCCTCCATCTTATGTAAAACTTAACATCAGCGATTTCTAATAGGACCTACAAAATAATAATTTTTAAGATTTAGACAAGATTTACATTTGAAAAAACAAAACAATTACAAGCCATAAAACAGTTAGATACTTACATAATAATTTTCCATTTCACACAACGCGATATGATCATGTATCCCACAAAACATGTGCATATACTGTCCATTTTCATCAAACTAGACGTGTGTAAGTCGATGCACAGCGGACTGTCGGAAATTTTACGATTGTTGTATTTTCTCTTCTTGAGTAAAGATAATAAAGACGTTGTGGTTTTGTGTGTTTATTTTGACAATGATTGAACATGTATGGACAATAAAAGTGGACTGTATAAGATAGTTGAGTACCGTTCT
The DNA here is from genome assembly GCF_000390285.2 of Anoplophora glabripennis. Lineage (NCBI taxonomy): Eukaryota > Metazoa > Arthropoda > Insecta > Coleoptera > Cerambycidae > Anoplophora > Anoplophora glabripennis. The sequence continues at coordinate 786,351 of NW_019417182.1, read as the reverse complement.
GCTTCATGCATAGCATGCTACTGAAATCTTAGAAGGGATGAGCTCGTGCGGCGAACCCTAAATCAGCGGCTGGAATAGCCAGGTTTCTTATTGAGTCGGCGCACTTCGCTCTCGGGTCTGACATATGATTATTATTACAAGACTATGAATATAACTTAACAACGATCATAACCGATTATGCACCGAGAGGTGACGATCACTTAACCATTATAAGATGCGTTTTACACGTTAAAAACGGAAACATATTCAGTATAAGAACGAATAATTCTGTTAATACAATTGTTATATACAAATTCGGATACTGGTCTTTATACAACAAATCTTCCCTACTATACAATTGGAATATAAAGTCTATAACACCTAATAATGTATAAGTAATTCATTATAACCTTTATTTCATAGATGCATAAGGTGTATTAAGCACCTTCCAGTTAAACTGATTGAATAATGAGTATGGAGGTGATTGCTTTTTTTTAATAAAAGTTGTATATTGGTTATAAAAGTTTTAATATGCGCTATACACATTATTCTAGATAAACAGTTTAATAAGCCCATTTCTTTCAGTGTGTAATTGGGTTCAATCCTGTTGGGATAATTAAACTTGTGGTAGTCTAAACTGTCATTAGTAGAAGAGACAAAAACTTTAAAAACTGATTTTCTTTATTAAAATTATACCTAAATTAGTTTCTGGCTAGGAACAAAATAGTTACGGGGTATTCAAGATGGTGGTGATTCCAAAAGAAATAACCCTTTGTATGTGCCAAATAAGAAGACTCCAATAAAATTAGTTACACAGCAATATTAATAACGTTTTTTTTTTCATGATAATACATTCAGTGGGCTATATTTCAGTAGGCTATGTTGTTTTGTGCATGCATATAGGGTAGTTGATCCAAATGGGTATTCTGATATCAGGTATCTGTAGTCGAGCGCTCTCCAAATATTTCTAGGATACTCTGTACAGAACACTAAGTATTTTCCAAGTTAGTTTTTTCTCTATCATTCGTAATTTCAGACACCCTGAAGTCCCATTGAATTTGACACACTCTATACATTTATATAAAATCGTTCACCGCATCTAAAAGTTTAATCCGAAATATATATTTCGCATATTTTCGTTCCCGTAAAATCAGCGTCGAGGCCGAGATTAAAAGATTTCTTTGTGGAGTAAACCCTGGCATCGGCACTTTTTTTTTTCGTTCAAAGCAAACATGCCCTTAATACGTAAAAATGCCAGCTCGAGCAAATGCCCTTTGTGAAGGCGACGGTCGCGATTAAATCCAATTCTAGCGGCAAGCCGGAGATTCTCATTTTCTCGCCAGTCGACGTAAATGGAAGGAGGACTTTTTGTTCTGCTCGTGTAATCCTAGACACCGTTCACACGCTCCGCCATCCTCAGATGATTTTCTTAGAGGGTTTTAAGGATTTACCTCTTACCTGCATTTACTTACAAAATCAACACTTCCTAAAAGCTAAAAACTACACTGAGAAACATTGCTTTTAATAATAATTTTGTAATAAGTGTCAAGGCCACAAAGCTGAGACCTGTTTAAAAAAATAGCGGATATTAAAATTTCAGTCATGTTTTCAATTTCACCAAGAACTCGCAGTGAGATCCACTCGTGCAGAAGAATTATGTCCGAGAACATCGAATTTGTTATCCAAGTGACCCAGACATCGCCGATGGAAAATTATGGTTTTCACCGATCTTTCGAATTTCGCTGTTGGGGCTGTCCACGGTACCGTAATCCGTTTTAGACATCAAGCTAGCGACCGCCGAAGACCGTCGTGGATCACCAAGAAATTCGCTGATAATTCGAATTTTCTTGGAAATCAAGTAAAAAATCTACAGGAGCCACTTAGCGATCACCAAACGTGCCAAATGGTGCGAGCTAGCAATCCTGCAGCCGGTCTAACATCAACGACAGATCACGACTGCCCCAGGAAAAGCAGATTTTCCTACGTTCCAAGAGCGCTGGAAATCCACAATGCGAATCTGGCGGAGTCATCAAAAGGTGCGATTGAACGTCGACTCGTTCAATCGTTCTCTAAGTTTTCATCAGCGTTAGAATATATTATTATTAAATCTATTGCATGCAACTAAAGCCAAATGTATTATATACGGATTAATATTCAATAAACTTCAGATTTAGATCTTGTGAGTATATCTAGGACCCAAATCTCTTCACTACGGTCCTGCGACTGATACAGAAGTACCCAATAGCAAAAAAACCAAGACGGTTACTAGACACAAAATCAAAAGTGCTGAGAGTCAAAATAGTGCAAAAAGGCTCAGTCGAAGCCCTCAAAAGCCATCGAGGTATCCAGTAAGTTATAGGGCAACCAAACCAAAGCGTGTCGTATTCTCTAAATCAAGTTCCAAGCTTTACGTGAGAAAACAGAAATGGAAAGAGCGAGACCTGCGAAATGTTCTCAACGACGTACATTATCTAAGTAAGGAGGAATCTGCAATAACCCTCGGAATCGGGGATGTGATAGCGACTACTATCGTAGGCCAAGCAATAAAGCATTTTCGCCTGACATAAAAACTACCTGAAACCGATTGTGCGATTATGTTATGACAGTTAGTAGATGAATTCTGCACACTTTCCAACTCGTGAATCATAATCTTAAATTTGTTATTAACAATTTTCAACAAAAATTCGGACTTTTTTAGTTTTTTGCTTATAAAATGGAAACTACTGAAGCAATCTTAATGTTGTTGAATTGTAGAGAATGAAATTACGAAGAGAATGAGAGGTCGAATGATCCCATCGAATAATTAGAACCGGAGAAAATCAGGAAAAACCGGAAAATTTGACGTTTTCTTTAAAAATTCACAACTCTGCAATTTTTTAATTTTAAGAACTGAAACTGTGCACACAGGTAGCTATTTACATGTATCTTATGTGTGCAAAACCCCGATTCTGTCGAATTAAGGGTTTTTGCACAACTGCCATTTGATTTTTTTTTTGAAATTTTTTGTAAAAACATAAAAAACCCTTTTGAAATGGCGATTGTGCAAAAATTATTAGCTTGACAGAATCAGGGTTTTGCACACATAAAATACATGTAAATAGGTACCTGTGTGCAAAGTTTCAGTTCTTAAAATTAAAAAATGGCGGAGTTGTGAATTTTTAAAGAAAACGTCAAATTTTCCGGATTTTCCGGATTTTCTCCGTTTCTAATTATCCGATCGGATCATTCGACCTCCAATTCTTTTGGTAATTTCATTCTCTACGATTCGTCCATTGACAACATTAAGATTGCTTCAGTAGTTTCCATTTTATAAGTGCGAATTTTTGTTGAAAATTATTAATAAGATTATGATTCACGAGTTGGAAGTGTGCAGAATTCATCTACTAACTGTCCTTCTCATAATCGCACAGTTGGTTTCCAGGTAGTTTTTATGTCAAATTATGGCTATTATTTTGCTCTGTTGCTTGGCCTATCATGAAAAGAACCAAAGGAGAAGGCGGGGTATGACAACAACGCTCTCTGACGCCCCCCAACGAAGTTATTTGGTCTTAATTTCTTTATAAATCCTCCACATGCAACATACGTTTCGTTACATGTATTTCAGAGTGAACACATGATTTATTACTTCCAACTAAATATTTTTCACATGGAAACAAATTGTCTTCTCAGTGTAGAATTTTACTAAATTACTTTTCCATTCGGACTTAAAACAGTAACGGTAGGTAGTGAAAGAGGAGTTCGTTAGGTACCTTGTTCCAAAGAGACCCATTTAATTGCGTTTAACCTTTACATCCCATTATGTTGAGGCCGTATAGTTACACGACTTGATAGATTTCACCCGCACATAGAACTATTTTCTAATTTTAGAACTTTAATCCCCGGGCTGAACTCGTGTGTAAACCGTTATACGGAACGAATACAGGCAAAATTAATCAAATTAGTTGCTTTATAGTTTCCAGATAATTATCCGTTTGTCACGTGACGTCGTTTGTTCGACCCGAAAATATATTTCACAGGATTTAGCGCAGGGATGAGTGGAAACTTGGGGAAACCTCACCAATTAGAATTAAACGCCAACTGACGTGTATGACCTCGGTAGACATATTTCCATGTGCCAATACATACTCGCAATGTTGGTTGTCTGCTTCCTAGAAGTACTATACTCCAGTTCCAAAATGGAAGGTAGTAAATCATAAATAAATCAAACAACAATATCTACTTCTTAATATTATAATTGTTATTGTTCATTTCGCTTAGTTCGCTTTTAATATGTTCACTCAACACCCAGACAATAGTTATTAGAGCCTATGAGGTTGCGAAATCCTGTCACGTGTCAGCTTCCAGCTGATCTGTCCGTGCGTGTCATAAGTGTACAACTGGGAAATGCGTGTCATTATTAAAAACGGAATCATGTACGGGAGTTCGTGGCCAAACTGATCATCAGAGTAGGCGAATATAATAGATCTGGAACGTTGTATGATAAACAGTATATCAGGGAATTCAAATGCAGCTGAGCACTATACTCCGTTTGAATAACTTCTCAGTAGGGGAAACAAGGTCACTAGATTTACAAACAGAGGTATCTACTAGCCACTGTAAAAAGTTTTCTTTGTTACGCGTTGTGCTGCCCTCTGTTAACGGATGGTATTAACATATCGGAATACCGAAGTTGAAATTGTATAGTCGAAATTGTATAAGTAGTGACATCTATTAAAGAAAAGTCAAACGACGAAAACAAAGATGACCACCGGTCGCTGAATTACAAGTGGAAGTGGATCTTATTTGTGGAAGGGCGAAACGGGCGGTGACTATGAGACGCCTTCATTATAGCCATCTTTCTGTATCGCACGGATTTCTATGACTTACTTTATCGCTCTCACGTAACAGCCGATGAACCATGGGGACTTTCCGACCCTGTATGTGAAATTATGCATGAAGTATAACAAGCACAGTTTAAATACTCTTTTGATTTTTATTGAATTCACTATGTTAGATATAAAAAAAGAATCCAGAGTTAATATGAATCATAACAAAAGGAACGATTTAAGCGCTGTTTGAGAGACATAAAAAACATACCTATTTCATTAAAGGTCCTTTTTACAAAGAAAACTTCTTGGAAACACAATAAGCTGGGGAAATAACATTTTTCATTAATTCGGTAACACCCCTCCAGGGGCGGCAAATGTAATACAAATCCGTTCGTGGATCTGACAGAGCAAAAGTGGAACGGCAAAAGTGATTTCTCAGGCACAGAGCCGGTTTCACAAATTTTATAGGTCAGTTTTATTTAACCTTGCAACTAAAAATGGGGCTAATGACCAATTTTCCTATTATTCAATATTTAGAACAAAAAATTAAACGATCTTATAGCCTACAGGTCAATAGAAAAAGTCGTTTGATGAGAACATAGTTTTCAGACAACAACTTTGAGAAAGATCCTTCCCTTTTGTTTGACTTTCATTGTTTCTCCAGCAAATGCCACAATCTGAAAACTATCAAAATAATTATGTATACTGCCCTAATTATATTTTGACACCTTTTTTTCGCCAGTATTTTGCAATATTATTTCAAAACAGCGTTAAAAATACACAACATTGAAAAACAAATCTACGCAAAAAGAAAACTGTTTTCGTATCGATACTTATAGCATTTGTTTGCATTTCTCGTGTTGGCCAAAGCCGGTCCTGCCTTCCCAACGCCCACCAGCATTCATACGGACGCCGAGGCGTTTTTTACGAGCTTCCCCCACGCCAGCGAAGCGTTTTTCTAAGCCGTCACACCCTCTCGTTCTCCAGCTGGATATTAGCGAGAGGTTTGTTCTAAATCGTTTTTAGACAAAAGAGCACGAAAGGTTTCGGTTTTTATGAACTACTAGGGGCGCAGCTACAGTTATAGTCCATTCTCTGAACGTTTGTCTCAGATATGACCTTGAGAAATTTATGTTTCGTATTTAAAAATGTGGGAGATCATTTAGGTTGATATAAACTTAGTCTGAGAAGTCTATCTATAACTTAGATGAGATAGTATTACGATATATGCATAATGGAGCTCTAGTAATAGTTTTGATAAAGGCAGCCTATTGATTAGTTGAAAACTAAGTTGGTAAGTCTGCAACTGACAAGTTTAGAATTGAGATGGTGGTGAGGGATGTAGAATTGTCGACAGTCTACATGTTATCCATATACAATGTATGAAAACGGTTTGAGAGCCTTGAGATTACAGCTCTGGAAAATGCACTTGGAACGTTACATCTACAGAGTGATTAATCCATCGGTGAAACTATTTAGATTTCTGAGTAAAAATACGGAAAAAAATCATATTGACGTAGGATATAGAATGATAAAAGTTTTATTATAATTACGTCGACTAATTACACAGGTAAGCAAGGGTCAAGAAGCAGACACATTAATATGCATTCCCGAAGGATTTTGGTGCGCTGAATCCGAATCTGAATTGCTCTATCACGTCAGGTTTTTGAGATATCCTAACCTAGAAGTGCAAAAAACACTGTTTTTCGTCATATTTGAGGTTATGTAGTAATGCCATCTATTCTTTAAAAATAAAAACATATAATTTAAAAGTACAAGGCTCCCTCTTTCGAATGCCGTTGAGTTTGCTCACATATCTTTTTTTTTCGTTGAGACATCACATGTTGAAATTTCTAAGTTTATCAGTTTCTTAATATGCGAAAATTTACTAAGGATCCCTTAGACGGCAGTTCAGAAACTTCATACTCAGAAACCTTCAATACATACGAACTGAAACTCACAAACTCCAAATCCACAAACCCCAAACCCACAATCCGTAAACCCACAAACCCCAATCCCACAAAACCTGAACCTACAAACTCCAAGCTTACAAAACCCAAGCTCACCAACTCCAAACCCACAAACCGTACGGGTATGAAGTTTCTGAATTGCAATCGACTGCTTGATGTCTAAGGGATCCTTAGTAGATTTTCGCATATTAAGAAACTGAGAAACATAAAAATTTCAATATGTGATATCTCAACGAAAAAAAAAAAGATATTTGAGCAAACTCAACGGCATTCGAAGGAGGGAGCCTTGTACTTTTAGATTCAATGTATTAGTTTTTTGAAAAAGAATAGATGGCATTACTACATAACCTCAAATATGACGAAAAACAGTGTTTTTTGCACTTTTAGGTTAGGATATCTCAAAAACCTGACGTGATAGAGCAATTTTGCTGCCAGATTCGGATTCAGCGCACCTAAATCATTCGGAAATATATATTCAAGTTTCTGCTTCCAAAAAAAGTTAAATTTTGTTGGTCTCTGTTATTGGCCTCAATTTCTTGTTTCAAATTATCACTTTGTGTCAAAAAGTGTTTTTAGAACTATTTTTATTTATCTCCATTAAAAAATTCAATAAAACCCTATAACGGTAAATATATTTTTCATATTCACTCACATTTTGTTGTTTGAAATTTTTACACGTTTTTGTTTGTATGTACATAATAATATTAAAAATTCTAAACAAAATACGGTATGTTTTGTCTTATTCAGCGTCTTCAGTTGCCAATCAACGATAGACATAGTAATCGAAAGTAGACAAAACAGCAACAAAATTAAATCGTGAATAGTTTAAATTTAAGCAGAATCCGATTCTCTTGGGAACGCTTACTAAGCGCACTGTTCTCAAAATAAGAGCAAGTGTAAATGGTTTGTTTCATCAATAACTTTTTTTATTTGGACGATGTGACAACTCTAATCAATATTTGTTGTATTTCAAGTTGCAGCTATAATTTGCTTGTGAATCAGCTTTAGTGCTTTTGTGCTCACTTTGTATGTGCTTAAGGGAAAAACGTGTTCACTTTATCTGTGACAGGTAAATAAATAATAAATAATGTGGTGTAAATATGTTCAATTATTTTTCTCATTATGCCTGTGATACGGTGATACGTTTACATGATTTATCAAACTGAGAATAGCAAAATATGAATTATTAATCAAAAGAATATGATTCTCTCTCTTCTTGACAAATTATCTAGACGAAGGGGAGTCTACATTCAGGACATGGCAAAATATAATTAATATCACTTTTTGTGACAAATTAATTACCGAAATTATATTAGAAATTTGTCTCGTCAGCTTTAAGTAAATAAAGAAACATTTTTCATTATAATAATTTGAAGATTAATGATTTTAAAAGAGAAAAATTGTTTGCTCTTGTTTGATATTTATCCGTGACAGAAAATATCAATATCTTAAACCAGCGGTATGCAAACTTTTACGACTTGCGGAACCCGGCCAACATTTCGATTTTTTTGAGGCACCCTCACACCTAAAAAAAATTTTGAACACATTTTTTTTACCGATATATACAGGGTTCTTCACGGTAAGTGGCCTATTAAACGTTTCAGAGGAACCGAAGACAATATGACTCTGAAATTTTGTTTATGGGGGTTATCAGATATGTTCTCTTCAATGAAAATAATGCCATCAACAATGCACATCCGGTTATACCGGAAATAGCTGTTAACTTCGTTATTTTAAATGGAACACCCTATATATTATTGCATTATCGACAAGACAAATTAAAAATATGTCAAAAATATTAAAGCTTCCCAGTACCTAAATCTAACCGTTTTCGAGACAATCGTCATTTTACAAAAAAATTTACAGATGCAAGCGTTTCGAAAATTCCTTATATCTTTCTTCGTTCTGGGAGCGTTCACTTGCTTTTCGGGATACACAACGAACATAAGATGCACTACCTGCCGCTATCAAAATTACCTGAATAAAATTATACTAAGTGTCTTATTTTTCACGTTACATTTTGAAAACTTAAAACTTTTTAAATTCAAATGGAAACCTTGTATTTTTCTGCATCATATTATAGAAAATCAAATTCTCTTTTCACCGTTTAAATTTTTTCAGATATTTGCGGATTACTTACATTTTCAAAAATATTACGTTAAAATATTATCAAATGTGCCTTGAAAGGCAAATATTGGTATTGTCATTCAGTATTCTATAATTTGAATTTATTTTATATCCATGGGACATTTACCATGAATCAGTATTAACTGCATTTCTATGATTTGGTATTTTGCAAAATTTGAAGAATTGGACGCGAATGAAACTCGGCTATCTACATACAATAGCGTTCTTTGTAGAACACTGATTTTTTTTTTCATAATTACATTAATACAGTGCGTTGTTTCGTTTGCTGCATCACTTAAATAATGAGGGGGTATATTTACACAAAAATAATACCTAATAAGATTTGCTTTCGTTGGGATACTATTATTAGTAACTGCAAGTAAAATAAAACGATGAAATGTAAAGTACCCGTAATTTTAAATTATAGTATCCTCTCAACTTCATTCTAAATATCATAAAATTATAATAATGCATTTATTAGTTATTTGAAATTATCTTATTTATTTTCTTTGCTATTCTTTAAAAACTTTTACAACATTAAAAATTAGAGAAAAATTCTAAGAAAACCAACCGAAATCATCTCATTATAGGCCAGGAAAATAAGCTGGGAAATGAATTTTTTTGCGACTTTTTGTTTCGGCAAGCTGAATTTATCACTATAAATGCATGCAAAATATTATATACAATAATATATTAGTTTCCACAGTCATAAAAATGGGGGGAAGATTGTTTACAGGGTGGTTAATTGTATAATTTTTACGTAAATTCACATTTTTCGCTTATAACTTTTTTCGGTTCATTTTCACGAGAAAACAGTAAGGTACTTTTTTTTTCGTTTTCAAAAGACCTGCAAAACTATGCCTTCGAGCGTCAAAATATATCGATTAGATCAAACAGAAGAAGTTTATTTATGACTTTTAAATTAAACATTTATAAACTGTGTTATTATTACCAGAACGTTTTGGCATCGCATCCCCTCATTCCTTATCACTGTCTAATAACTCACACGAAGTCTGTTTTTTCATGGTAGATTTCATAATAATACATTGAAATCTATCATTTTTTTAATTTCAATTCTGCAAACTAAAATTTTTTAAATGTTTTAGCCTGTTGCAAAATGAAATATATGACGCACGAGCGTGATATAGTTATATATTATTACATATTACATAAAAAAAATCGTCAAGATTCGTTGAAAAACAGTTTTGTAGGTCTTTTGAAGACAAAAAAAGTACTTTACTGTTTTCTCGTGGAAATGAACGGAAAAAAGTTATAAGCGAAAAACGTGAATTTACGTAAAAATTATACAATTAACCACCCTGTAAACAATCTTCCCCCCATTTTTATGACTGTGGAAACTAATATGTTATTGTACATAATATTTAGCATCTATAGTGATAAATTCAGCTTGCCGAAACAAAAAGTCGCG
>NW_019417182.1:724738-774945 GCF_000390285.2 Anoplophora glabripennis | reverse complement strand
AAAAACGTTGTGTATTTTCTTATAATAGTTGGTTGATGTTTAGTGAAATAAACAGTACGCACTTGACAGTTGTTCTCAGTACACAAGTTTTCTTTCACTAAACATCAACCAACTATTATAAGAAAATACAAAACGTTTTTGCAAAATAAAAAAAAGGGCTAAAAAACATAAAACATTCCATATCTCCGCAACCGTTACTTTGCGGACCCATGTTTATTGCGACTTTTCTGCTTATTTTGGTTCATACTATTACCTCCTTAAATATTTTACACTCTTTTTTTAACACTCTGTATTTCTTGGCCTAAATAATTGTTCCGTTTCAGTTGCAAAATACCAAATCATAGAAATACAGCTAATCATTTTGATTGGGTCTTTATAATCACACAGATCTCAACTGACATATAGGTGAGGATACAAAAAAAAAAAAAAAATTTAAATTATAAAAAGGAACAACAAATTGCACATCTAGCTATATGTATTTAAGAAACCGTTAGAATCATATGTTTAAAAAAAATCGATAAATAATAGCCATAAAGCTGTTGAATGGAAAAAAAGTAGTATTCCATATTACCACCATTTCCTCTATTATAGAAAAATATATTTTCTAACAATTCTAACATTCATATATTGGGGAGTACGTACGTAGTGCAACCAGAAATGCCTAATTTTGCTATTACTACTCGTACCAGCTTAGCTATTTCTATGGAATGCAAGCTATTTGTTGTTCAGCATCGTAATGTCTCAATTTGTTGTTTGTACCTGCCGTCGCAGTAATTTCGTTTGTTTTACAATTAAGGAACGTGTCTCCGCGACCATTATGGACCGGGAACATGACGCAAGTCGTCAGTATTCTCGGTCCATAAAATTCGATACATATATGTGTAACGTAACCAGAAGCTCTGCTAATATATTCCTTAGAGAAAGCGAACGGTGTTGTAATAATTGTGCCTCCTATATGGGCGAAGGAACAAATATGGGAATATGTTATATTTTACGACAGGCTTACAGATTTATGACAACAATTTGTGACAAATATAGGGAGGAATAATTACATTCTAATTGTTTTTAACTTAGCCAAGACCAAAAAAAAGAGTTTCTGTAAATTGGCGGTATTTTCTTCTCTTCAGATGAGATTCAAATATTCCATTAATATCTAACTAGGTCTGAGGTCACTCTGAGCAGCCCTCAACGCACCCCTTGATCAATAACAGCGCAGTATTTAAAATAGCTAATCAGAGCGCAGTATTCAAATTAGCGGGAATTTTGAATGAGAACTACTTGGATAGGCTGTCAAGTTAAAGATATCATGACACTGTTGACAGTGTCGTACCACTGAAAATGCTTATAACTCAGAAACAGTTGAAAATGTAAAAAATAATAACAAAATCTCTCACTATTGGTTATTTAGGATCTAGTGAAAAAGTTCCCAAGTCCATATGTCGACACATAAAAGCTAGTTTCTGCCTTATCTTGCAAATGACGAGGAAGTAAAGGTGTTCAGATTTAATCTCGAACACCTCTGTCAAAGTTTAGTACGTAGTACGATTTCTGTGATTATTTATACAGGGTGTTTACAAATATGTATCACGTATAAATATTTGTAAGTGTAATTCCTGTATAACCTCAAATAAATATATTTGTTACACTAAACTGTTGCACCGATATTGATTTTTTTTCTATGCGCTAAAGGACTATATTTTTTTAAGTTTTTAAGTGCGCTCACTTGTTCCATTTGGAAATGGAAGGCACAAAACAATAAAATATTATGGAAGGTCTTGTTACAAACTGGTTCATGGAACATTAAACAAACAAACAAACAAAAATAGGACCAATTTATTTTCAACACCTTTGATATTTTTACAGTATGTTGATACATTCTTGGAACAAAATGTCATTATTCCATATAATCTCCGCCCTTTTTAACTGCCGTACGCCACCGTGAAGCTAGGGCTCATATACCTGCACAGTATAAGTCAGGACTAGCACGTTTGAGCCACTGTTTAGCAGTCTTCACAAGGGAGTCAGCAAATGATGATCCCAGATCAGGGCTATAGGGTGGGTGTTTCAATGTTGTCCACCCAAGTTTTGTGATCTCGGTGGTGGTTTTCGAACAATAAAACATCGTGTTTTGCCGATTCCCTCGAACGTGACACATTTGAGCATGAGGATTTTTAAGGGTTGCCACATACGTGTCAGAATTGAGAGCGGTTCCGTGTGGCATGATGTCTACAAACAACACAGTAGCCATCGCTTTGCTTGCTGAAGGCGCAGTTTTGAATTTCTTCTGTTTCGGCGAGTTTGCACGGTGCCATTCCATCGATTGCCTATTCGTCTCCAGTTCAAAGTGATGCAGCCACTTCCTGTCATAATTCTTATAAGAAAGTCATCTCCAGAATTCTTGTACTGTTCCAAAAGATCGCTGCACTCGCTTCTCCTACTCCCATTTGGATTGAAAGTTCTTTCACAGTTATGCGTTTGTCAACCAAAATCAAATTGTGAATATGATGTATATTGTCAGGAGTCAGTGCAGTGTTCGGTCTGCCGCTACACGGGAGGTCACCACTATTGGCGTGTCAACTTTCACCAGATAATCTGCGTGCCCAACAACTGTACTGCGATCAACAGCGTCATTCCTATACACCTTCTTCAATCGCTTGTGAATGTTTGTCAGTGTCTCGGTTTCACATCATAGGGAGTCTGTACAATTGAGCCGTTGGATCTTTACGTTCATGTCATCAACATACATCGATATAAAAGGCAAATGTTCAATTATTGATCAACTAATGGTAGAAAAGGACAATCCTTCATGTGTTGTGCGACTGACAATAGTTCCGACAGATGTTTTTAATGATTCCTGATGAATGAGAAAGAAACAGGCATATTGTCGTTTGTTGTGAATGTAGACATAGGTATATTTCACTAGCACGGTTGCCTACGTTCTTTATTGTCACAGATGGATTTTCTATGAGTTATGTGGTAGTTTTAGTAAATCGAGGTTAAGTTTGTTTGGTTTTGGTGGATCTTAACCTATTGTTATAATACAAGAAATCACAAAACATGTTTTGATTACAAATGTGAATCCTCACTATTTCTTAAATGAACAGTAATTCATGAACACAATCACTGATTTGAACTCGTTTGAAATCTTAGTTCATACGATTATACTTGATGATGTGAGCGTAAAGATACAACGGTTCAACTGTAAAATTAAATTGCTGTAGACCAACATCAAGTGCAGCAACTATCTTGACGGAGCGCTACGACATGACACCGCGAGTTGCGAAAACAGGTTGAATTAAATGTTAATACAAGCGGGAAGAATGTTTCTATGACTTCTGTGAACAGTAAAAATGTAGAACAAAGTTCGATTTTTGAAAAAATGTTGTGCATTTCTTTTGGAGTGACCCTCGTAGTAATTAATAAATCTCAACCAGGTCATTCACCGTAATACAAACAGATACTTCTATAAAATTCTGTGATAAAAACATTTTTATGCATAACATAGCGATATTATAATTACACTAATTAGTTAATGGATGTCTATAGTGGTTTTAAAGTTTTAACGGCTTGTGCTGGTATTTAAAGTACGATAGTTTTTCGGGCTGTTATGTCGTGACCTGTGTACTTCGTCGCCGCCAGTTACGTACTTACATTGCACTTCCTCAGCCTTAGCTAGCAATCTAGCTAACGTGCCCCTGTTGTTTTCGGGTTAGGCTCTGTGGGAGCAAAACCTCTATCAGAACACCTAAATCGGCCCCGACCATTACAGCATTTATTGTATACGGGGCCGCGAATATCAAACTGAATCACCCGGTATATATCAATACATATTTTTATCTGTTGAGCTATGCTTAAAACAGTTAAAAATCTAAAAAAACCGTTCAATACTACATAGAACATGTACTCTTGTTTAGGTCGCCTAACTTTATCGGTTACTGAGTTATTTGCATTTAAAAGTTTCAATGTATTTTGTGGTGATTTTCTTTCAGGTGCTGATATTTCTATTTTTTTTTCTAAGTAGGCTTATGTCAAATTTTCATGTCAATAAATATTAGCGTATTTTCTGGACCTCATTATTTAAATTTTCTAAGTAGGCTTATGACAAATTTTCTTGTCAATAAATATTAGCGTATTTTCTGGACCTCATTATTTAAATTTTCTAAGTAGGCTTATGTCAAATTTTCATGTCAATAAATATTAGCGCGTATTTTCTGGACCTCATTATTTAAATTTATCACTCGCTGGCGTACTGGCAAGGCACATTTTGCCTTGCCAGTACGCCACAATAAAAAATCACCACAAAATACACTTTTATATGCAAATAACTCAGAAACGATAAAGTTAGGCGACCTAAACAAGAATACATTTTTTATGTAGAATTGAACGTTCTTTTAGATTTTTAACTTTATTAAGCATAGCTCAACAAATAAAAAAACGGCAAAATAAGCTTCAAATTCGTAATTCTCACACTAAAAAAACCCAATACTACTAATTTTCAGTCATGCTACCAAAATTTTCTCAATTATTTCAGAATAAAATTTAAACCTTGAATATCCTGTATTTCATAAATCAGCGACATTCGTATAAGGCATGAGGAGCTCAAACATAATATTTTGATGTCTAGTATCTCCAACTTAGTGTTGAGTATGTATTTTATATAATGTCTATGTGATTTTCCTTTAATCTACTCCATTTTTAAAGAAGGGTCGGAAAAACCGATTTTAGCAAATAGGGAGCAAGGAATTTGAACTCGGTTTTGGATTGTCATACGATAAAAAAATTTAGAACACTGATTTTTTATAGATTTTTATATATACAATCTTTTTTAGCCAAAAAAGCAGAGATTATAAAAGTATCGAAAATCTAGATAAAAATATCTTCAAATATGTAATAGCAAAAATTAAAAGAACAGAGAACCTCTATCGCAAAATTATAAACATAGTGTTTTTTAATTTCCAAATTCCAGAAGGAGATGAAGTTTGTAATATATTCAAGGACAACATTTTTTCTTCTGTTTTGAATACTACAATTTATTTTATTAATTTTATATATTTTAATTTCCTACTACTATCTTCTGAAATACCCCGTATTTTCCCTTTTCGAGAAATAGATACATATATTTTCTTTTCAAACAAACAAAGTCTCTTATATTTCATTTTTATATTAATCCTTCCGCTATATATTTTATATTAAAATGTATCTTAAAAACTTTCCGCGTTACCCTTTGAGAAAAAAGCAACCCCCACGGGACCATTAAACTCTTCTGCCCCATGTTCGTGAACATTTAAATGTAAACTTTATTCAAGCATAAATAATCAGTTATCCTCGATGAGATACATCATCCGAATGTAAGCGTATTATTAATACCTTCGTAAGTACTTATTTACCCCCGGATAAATATTCCACTTTCCAAATTAACTCCGTTCCGATAATCCCGAACGTTTAGGCGGATCGCAGGGGATGAATCTCCGAAGGGAAAGTTTGAAAATTAATGGGGGCTTATACGTCTTACGAATTAACAACTGTCTCCTTCATTGAAATGTAAATTCAATAACGTTTAACGACGAGTTTTGGCAGCTTCTACTTCGACATTTTACGGGGGGAGGTTCCAGCGACCCGGAAGGGGAAGGGGATATGAAGTTGTATTTGAAACTAGATGAAAAGTCGTGCAATTTGGGGTGATACGGTGCAAAATGATATTTTCGCTGCACTTTTCAGAGTTGAACGAGACGAGTATATATTGTTATGAGTAGAAATATTTATGTGTAAGTGATTTGTTTGTGTAATTAATATAATTATGATCCTGTTGTGTATATATGTCTGTTGTAATTTATGTTGTCAATTATACCCTGGCTAGCTTTCGACCCTTCTCAGTAGTGAGTTCAAGTGAGGTTAAAACTCTGCAGAAAACCAAACACACCACACTTAACAAAACATATTAATCAGAAATTAATTAATTTATTAGTTTATTATTTTTTTATATAACAATCAAATATAACTGTGAAATGTCAGGCACAATTTCAAGAATATTTGGAATTATCTTATAGCACTTTTGTGACACTTTGAGAATTTTTCATATAGTGGTATTCAAATCGTTTGTTATAGTGTACTGTTGATTGCCTATACATAAAGCGATATAATTTGATCTTAAAATTTCTTTCTCAATGTGTTACTATGCTTACTTTAATACTTAATATCTATCAAAATTTTAATATGGCCGAAATTTTTTAATATTATTCGTATAGTGTAGTTAAATTTATTTAATATTTATCAGGGATGAAGAATTTGTTTTTATATCAAATTTATTTTCCTATAGGTTTTGCTAGCTTTATCTTATATGATTTTGTAATTCTTTGTGCACAAAGTTACCTCTACGTATATCTTGTCAATTTTTATTGTCGAACTGCTTGCCTTCTTATATTCGGCCTGGATATCATCCTGGAATCCTCATCTTCCTGCAGTTAATGGATAGCTGGAAACTGCTGCTTACTTTATGCGTCTGGAACCTCGTTCCTGGAATCCTCGTTTTCTTGATACTGCTGGATAACTGGAACCTGCTGCTTACTTTATTCGTCTGAAATCTCGTACTGGAATCCTCGCTATCTTGAGTTTTCTGGATAGCCGGAACCTGCTGCTTACTTTATTCGTCTGGAATCTCGTTCTGTAATCCTCGTTTTCTTGAGATTTCTGGATAGCCGGAGCCTGCTGCTTACTTTTATGTGTCTGGAATCTCGTCCTGGATTCTTATTGGAGTCCTTTTTAAGAGACCGGACTTTTGAATCCTTTTTTTGGCTCAACTTTAAATTTTTTTTATACTGGTTGACTAACTTTAATTATCTTACTATTTTCCACTATAATTATTTCTATTTATATGGGTTTTTCCCACTTTACTTCTTTTCAACATCTGTCTCTGACCAATTCTTTCGTAACTAGTCAATAATCTTCCAAATTTTTATTTTTTTTATATCACTTGCTGTTACTAATTAATTTTGATTATGTTTTTCCAATAATACCTTTGGTATGTACGATATTTGACCAAAATGATAATGTTTTTTATACTTAAACCTTTTTCCCTTTACCATGTCTTATTCAAGAAAAATTTTAATTTAAACTTATAAATTGCTATCAATAATTTTATTTGATCTCAATATATTTGATATAAATAAGTGCGTTCCTTAAAAAGGGTGATAAAGGGTGCGAAAATGAGCAACTTTTATAGAGCAACTGATGGTCTAAAGCAAGTTGAAACAAATTTAAAGCCGTCCCTGGTGTGGCGTCCAGCTGTACCTTTGATTTCGAAGCTGCCGCGCGCCGCAGTGAAAAAGGGCTGATGGCGGTTCTAACGGTTTAAATTTTGTATCCGAAAATATTGAAATTTATTCAAATCTCGTTTAAAAGTAAGACAAAAATTAAATGAATAAACGAATTACTTACCAATAGACGATATGCTCTACAAAAATTGTTCAGTTGTTTCCATTTGCTAATAAACATGTTTCCAAACGACGGTCAAAAATCTGTCACCAAAAACTTCACATCGCGCATTCACTGAAAACCGTTGCTGGAACCGAGATTTCTGTACAACGTGATGATTTTAACAAACAACTAAAGGACACGACATACTGTCCTACCATCAATTTGTTTGATTGTAGACGTCACGTGGACCGTCAGCTAATTAGAGAGGCGCTTCACGCATGTATCGAGTCCGACGCAATTTGGCTGTGCACGTGCACAAGATGCACAGAGTCGATTTACATTTATGGTTAATTTTCTCAATTTTCTTGAAAACAGATGCATTTAGTTTAGACCATCAGTGGCTATCATCCTTTTCAAAGAACGCACTTATTTCAGAAACACCCTGTATATAAAAAAATTATTTTAGACGAGGTTATCGTTGTAGAAGTGATGCAAACGTGAATCGTGGATGAGGACTATGGCCTGTACTAAAGGTAGTTTATACGAACTTGTAATCTTTAAAACACCCTGAGTTATAATGACAACCTAAAAGGTTGTATATTATCTTGACTTTTTCTCTAAATATAAGGTTTTTTGTTACTACAATTGATATTTCGAGGTAGTACTTTTCATTAAGTCTATACGAATACTATTTTTAGGTAAAAAGTTTATAATTTCTCTAGCAAAGAAGAATATAAAGACTTATTAGTAATAATTATGAACAGGGTTTGTTAATAAGACTACTTATAATTTGCTGCTGGTAGTTAAAGTTACTTAACAACAAATATCTACACAAAACTAGGAAATTTTACCTCAGAATATAGTTATTCCTAGAAGTGGCCTTAGACGCAATAAGAACCGAAATGAATATAAGGGCGGGCTTAGGGGTTCTAATAGCAGGTACGCCCCTCACAAAAGCTAGCCCGAGAACAACAAAAATAAGTCAAAGATTCCTAGCTAAGGTTAAAGAAATGAATGTTAATATTATTATAAAAATTCTTAATAAAAAAAAAATAAAAAAAAACTGTTCTTTAAGATATAAATAATAAATATCTAAATAAGAAAAACATACTTAATGTAGACACTAAAAGAATGGATATAAATTAAATATTTATTTGCCCGGAAACGACACGTCTTACGTTCAAGACAGTTCTAAAATGTGGATAAACTTAAATATTTTATTTTTTTAATATTATAAATGATAAAATAAATTACTTGTAGCATTTTTTTTTTCAAAACAGTATTTTTATCGAGTTTATAGTTTTTATTTAATCACAGGTATGGAAATTATAACTATTAAAAAGGGTACATAGTTCTAATAAATTCAACATTTTGTACATGTTAATAAAGATTAAAAGAGAATGAAAGTAAACAGACTATTTCATAGAAATTCTCTAGGTTTTAACATTAGGTCCAACATTTCACAAAGTAAACAAACAGAAGACACCTAATATTTTATATAAAACAAGATTACTTTACTTTTGTATGTGACACGAGGATTCACTACTATCGTTGTTAAATGATATATTAAGCTTAAAAAATTGGTACTAACTCAATTCTAGTGTTTTTGGTGACAGTTCTGACAATAAGTGTTGTTAGATTTGTGTCATCTTCTACAAACATACGTGCACATTAAAGTTGTCGCGACTGGTGCTCGTCTATAACGATACATCCTGTATATATCAAGCCTTAACGGAGGTGAATGAGGCTTTGGTTTTTCTCGTGAGATATTTACAATATGAGACATTTTTTAGTTCAGGTGCAAGTACCTCCAATTCGTCCAATGACTTCTGACTATTTACAATTAAACTATTAACTGTACTTACATTTGCTAGTTGGTCGAATCGCCCAAACAGTTCGTTTAGCAGTCTGACCAATTCCTGAGCGGTGCACTGTGATGCCAGCACAGTGAAACCCACTATGTCGGCGAAGAGGATGCTGAAACAAAGAGACGGAATGAGCTACGGACAAGTTGTAGTTTTGGAATGGAACCAAAAAAATGTTTCATCTCCAGATTTCAAAACTAGAATTTTCAAGCTTCAAGATGCTTTTTTTATTCTCGATACGACCATTATTCATGAAGTCACAGCATTTCAAATATCACTAAAGAGTTTACATAATTACATAACTTCTTTAATGTTTTTTATTGTTTGCAAGATTTTTTATGTTATTTCTAGATAAAACATTGCAAAATACCCATTTTTGTATGCTAGGCTGACTACACTCTTCTTAGATTATAAGCCTGCAACGATGCTCTAAGGAAACTTCATTTAAAATTTCACAATTCCAGAGCAGTTTTACGAGAAAAGCTAGCCTTGTTTCATTGGCTGTTGCTCTCACTCGAGAAAGAACGAATGGACTTTTACGACTGTCGAGATATTTACTTCGGAGATACTTTTTTTATTGTAAGTACATATAAATATTCAACCGGATGGTTTATATTTTATATTTTATTCAACAGATCTCTGTGGGAAATTTATGGTTTGGGGAAATGTGTTATCCAGAAGTGTGTATTGATCCTCTGTTAAAGTGCTATTCGAAATCAGCTTTAACTTGATAAACTGTTCCCTATTACTTTTGTAGTAGTTGTATTTTGTATTATTTGTATTATATATAGAATGTACAATGGTAAACAAATAGAATTATATATTGTTAACAGTTCTCTAATAGTGTAGTTGTAAAACCTTGTACTTTGCATTGTAATCCCACGTTATTCAACCCTATGGATGCAGTGAAATATGTGACTGAAATTTTATATGTACCCGATACACAAAAGTATGGACGTTTTATTTTCAAAGCCATCTATTACAATTACAACAATAAATCGTTTTATATTTTCAAGTCATTTTTTTAAATCCAACTAAAAATGTCTGCATGAACAAAAAGAAAGTCATACCACCTGTCATACTTGATTTAAAATAAAAAAATTTCCTTTAGCATGATACAACTTGTTCTAAGATTGATTAACCTTTTACATTAATTCCGAACCGACCTATTTTTTGGTGACCCAATTCAAATTTTGAGCACTGTGTTATGCGCGAAAATAGCTTTTACATGTAAGTAAAGTATAAGTGTCAATTTAGACCAGTTGAGAAGTTTGAAACGTTTACTATCGATTTTAGTACTTGGAAGTTAAATTTGTTTCCAAGGCTCTAATATTACAGAGTTAAAAGTACAAACTGCAGTTCATGCAAAGTAGTAAAATAGTACTTTGAAACCATATTATAGAATTTTATGCACCCTTCTAAAAATCGTATGTTAAAGTACATTTTGACTATTGTGTTACATTTTGGGGTTTCATTTATTGTTAAAACATTAATCAAAACTCAAAAAAATAATATCATTTAACTGAATACGTAGATATGTAGATACGTAGACACACATGATTCATCTTTGCATAAGCCATAGACGGGGAATAAAATTTTTAAAACTTGTCCGTATGTTTTATTATATTCAGCTTTAAAAATATATTAACAAAGGCAATGCGTCGTATGCCGTAAGGAAAAGACAAGCTATCATTCCCCCAAAATAGAAACATTTTTTATGTTAAAAATATACTTGATATACACGGCTGGCAACGGTACATGGTCCATCTGCCCTTACATGAGGGCGACAAGTAAAGAAATCCGTGCGATAATTCTTAAGATGCAAGCGTATCAAGCGGCGAAAGCGGTAAGCTCCTAGACAATGTAATTTTGACATTGCCGTTCGTGTTTACGGATTAATTTGAACAACATTCGTTTTATTTCCCATTATTATTAGTAATTTTGTTATTAAACTGCGGTTATTTGACTTTTTTGATATTTTATAGGTTTCAAATATCTCATAAATAAATTTTAATGCAAGTATTTATGTCTATCTTGTTTGTTTCTAGCATTACAATTTAATGTGCATTTTTTGAGGTTATAACTATAAAGTTATCCGTTGTGGAATACCAACATTTCTTATTTAAGTGCCAACGAAAACTCTTGTTGTATATCAGAAAGAGAGGCAGTTTTTAACGCTGGTCATGTGGTACTATGTGGGAAAATTGGGCAAAGTGATTTAAATTTAGAAATTTATTCATTGTGTTTGCAAATTAGTGCCCTTACTTACTAACAACCCTCATGATATTCAGGGAGTATTATCTATCGGCAATAATATTTTGAAAATTTCTTCAATTTGATGAAAACTTAATTATGGATTTTTCTTGGACCATGAAGAACAACCATGAACTGAACAATAATAGTTCCACAATTTCTTCTTTTTATCCATAACCCTAGATAATGTCCATAACTGCTGAAGTTTTGAAAACGAAATGTCACACACAAGAAATATTTACCTTGTTTCACTAGTATCACTTGTCACCGCCAGAGGGCGAGCTCTTAGCTGCATTCACGCACAGTGAAGACGTTTCATAATCTGAATAGTCACTTCTAACCGAACGCATCCTATTGACTATTCAGATTATGAAATGTCTTCAATATAGTACTCCTTGTCCATCGTATGGATTTCCATGGCTTACTCTGTCACTCTCACGTAAGGGCAAATGGACTATGTGGATTTTCCAGCCGTGTATACTTTCTCGCAAACNTAAGGGATACGTGGAGTTTCCCCCACGTCAAATTTAGGGAAACTGGCGCCCGAGAATAAAACCGACTATATAAGTTATTAAATAACATTACCGTTTAGAGTCCAGTCCGAGGAATAGAAGACCGTTCCGAAAAATTAAATTACAGGGGGTGGACACACCATAGTTAAAAGTAATAAAAATTTACACCGAACGATCCATAGAGAGAGAACCGAAGAAAAGTGCGTCACACAGCTTTAAAAATATATTAATGCAAAGGCAATGCGTCGTATGCCATAAGGGAAAGACATGCTATCATTCCCCAAAAATAGAAACATTTTTTATGTTAAAAATATACTTGATATATACGGCTGGCAACGGTACATGGTCCATCTGCCTTTACATGAGGGCGACAAGGTAAAGTAAAGAAATCCGTGCGATTGATAAGGATGGCTATCCGCGATAATTTTTAAGATGCAAGCGCATCAAGCGGCGAAAGCGGTAAGCTCCTAGACAATGTAATTTTGACATTGCCGTTCGTGTTTACGGATTAATTTGAACAACATTCGTTTTATTTCCTATTATTATTAGTAATTTTGTTATTAAACTGCGGTTATTTGACTTTTTTGATATTTTATAGGTTTCAAATATCTCATAAATAAATTTTAATGCAAGTATTTATGTCTATCTTGTTTGTTTCTAGCATTACAATTTAATGTGCATTTTTTGAGGTTATAACTATGAAGTTATCCGTTGTGGAATACCAACATTTCCTATTTAAGTGCCAACGAAAACTCTCGTTATATATCAGAAGGAGAGGCAGTTTTTAACGCTGGTCATGTAGTACTATGTGGGAAAATTGGGCAAAGTGATTTAAATTTAGAAATTTATTCATTGTGTTTGCAAATTAGTGCCCTTACTTACTAACAACCCTCATGATATTCAGGGAGTATTATCTATCGGCAATAATATTTTGAAAATTTCTTCAATTTGATGAAAACTTAATTATGGATTTTTCTTGGACCATGAAGAACAACCATGAACTGAACAATAATAGTTCCACAATTTCTTCTTTTTATCCATAACCCTAGATAATGTCCATAACTGCTGAAGTTTTGAAAACGAAATGTCACACACAAGAAATATTTACCTTGTTTCACTAGTATCACTTGTCACCGCCAGAGGGCGAGCTCTTAGCTGCATTCACGCACAGTGAAGACGTTTCATAATCTGAATAG
Organism: Anoplophora glabripennis; assembly: GCF_000390285.2. Classification (NCBI taxonomy): domain Eukaryota; kingdom Metazoa; phylum Arthropoda; class Insecta; order Coleoptera; family Cerambycidae; genus Anoplophora; species Anoplophora glabripennis. The sequence continues at coordinate 761,706 of NW_019417182.1, read as the reverse complement.
TCACTTCTAACCGAACGCATCCTATTGACTATTCAGATTATGAAATGTCTTCAATATAGTACTCCTTGTCCATCGTATGGATTTCCATGGCTTACTCTGTCACTCTCACGTAAGGGCAAATGGACTATGTGGATTTTCCAGCCGTGTATACTTTCTCGCAAACGCTGGTCGTCAAAAACAGTACATTTATTCCTAGCCACGCTGTTTGGTCTATAACTGTAATATGTTTAACATTTGCTAACAATCAATATAAAAAATATAGGTATCACATGTCACAAAATGCAAAATCTTACGAAGTCGTATGGGGATGGTATTTCCATAATCTGTTTGCCACAACATGTTTTCAGTATAAAAGTGTGATTATAACATGTAATTCTGGCTGATCAAAAAATATGTGAAATATTTATTTCTTTTTTTTGTTAAAAATTATAAGTACATGTAAAAAACGTTATGTTCTAGAAAATGTGTAAAAATAAAAGATACTGAAAAATGAAAGTACGTATTATTAACAGAGATCGGAAATGTTAGGGCGGTTGCAATGTGGTACAGGGTTGGCTGTAGGCCAACAAAAAGTGATACAACCGTTGCATTCTTATAACTGCACTCTTTATATTATAAGAATATATATGTAAGTATTTGCATAATAGTATGACAAGGGACAGTGTCTATTTTTCTACATTAAACAATTCAAATGGAACTTACCATAAAAAGCATGTAATTAAGTACGAGCAAAAGTTATCAAATTACCATCACAAAGACGAAAATGACCGTTCAACTTTTACCGAGGTTAAAGGCGCATCTACTTTTTAGTCGTAGTTTTTAAGGCGATGTTTCGCATTGTATTAGCTATGTCCTGTCCAAATTTAGTTCGTGCAACTCTCTTGGTTTCGACAATGCAATCTATCAGTGGCGGCTCGTGACTTTTTGAGATGGGTGGGCAAAATATTTTTTCTTTCATGTAACTTAATATCATATATTAATTGCAATCTACGTTAGTCTATTTACTTTTGAAAGTGTAAAAAACTTAAGAATTATGTAGATAGTTAATATAAAATATACCTGAAAATTATATTAGTTATTCCAAAAGTATACCTAATAGTTCAGCAAGAACAAACGAGAATGTCATCACAGTGATTTCTTGCCGGGATAGGAGATAAGGCAAGGATTAAGGCATAGAAGGACATAAAAAATTATATAATTCTCTAAACAAATAGTAAAATTCTCTATCACTTTTATAGCTGAAATTACTAACGATAAATTATACTAAAATTCTAATAAGTAAATAAATAAATAAATAAATAAATAAATAAATAAATAAATAAATAAATAAATAAATAAATAAATAAATAAATAAATAAATAAATAAATAAATAAATAAATAAATAAATAAATAAATAAATAAATAAATAAATAAATAAATAAATAAATAAATAAATAAATAAATAAATAAATAAATAAATAAATAAATAAATAAATAAATAAATAAATAAATAAATAAATAAATAAATAAATAAATAAATAAATAAATAAATAAATAAATAAATAAATAAATAAATAAATAAATAAATAAATAAATAAATAAATAAATAAATAAATAAATAAATAAATAAATAAATAAATAAATAAATAAATAAATAAATAAATAAATAAATAAATAAATAAATAAATAAATAAATAAATAAATAAATAAATAAATAAATAAATAAATAAATAAATAAATAAATAAATAAATAAATAAATAAATAAATAAATAAATAAATAAATAAATAAATAAATAAATAAATAAATAAATAAATAAATAAATAAATAAATAAATAAATAAATAAATAAATAAATAAATAAATAAATAAATAAATAAATAAATAAATAAATAAATAAATAAATAAATAAATAAATAAATAAATAAATAAATAAATAAATAAATAAATAAATAAATAAATAAATAAATAAATAAATAAATAAATAAATAAATAAATAAATAAATAAATAAATAAATAAATAAATAAATAAATAAATAAATAAATAAATAAATAAATAAATAAATAAATAAATAAATAAATAAATAAATAAATAAATAAATAAATAAATAAATAAATAAATAAATAAATAAATAAATAAATAAATAAATAAATAAATAAATAAATAAATAAATAAATAAATAAATAAATAAATAAATAAATAAATAAATAAATAAATAAATAAATAAATAAATAAATAAATAAATAAATAAATAAATAAATAAATAAATAAATAAATAAATAAATAAATAAATAAATAAATAAATAAATAAATAAATAAATAAATAAATAAATAAATAAATAAATAAATAAATAAATAAATAAATAAATAAATAAATAAATAAATAAATAAATAAATAAATAAATAAATAAATAAATAAATAAATAAATAAATAAATAAATAAATAAATAAATAAATAAATAAATAAATAAATAAATAAATAAATAAATAAATAAATAAATAAATAAATAAATAAATAAATAAATAAATAAATAAATAAATAAATAAATAAATAAATAAATAAATAAATAAATAAATAAATAAATAAATAAATAAATAAATAAATAAATAAATAAATAAATAAATAAATAAATAAATAAATAAATAAATAAATAAATAAATAAATAAATAAATAAATAAATAAATAAATAAATAAATAAATAAATAAATAAATAAATAAATAAATAAATAAATAAATAAATAAATAAATAAATAAATAAATAAATAAATAAATAAATAAATAAATAAATAAATAAATAAATAAATAAATAAATAAATAAATAAATAAATAAATAAATAAATAAATAAATAAATAAATAAATAAATAAATAAATAAATAAATAAATAAATAAATAAATAAATAAATAAATAAATAAATAAATAAATAAATAAATAAATAAATAAATAAATAAATAAATAAATAAATAAATAAATAAATAAATAAATAAATAAATAAATAAATAAATAAATAAATAAATAAATAAATAAATAAATAAATAAATAAATAAATAAATAAATAAATAAATAAATAAATAAATAAATAAATAAATAAATAAATAAATAAATAAATAAATAAATAAATAAATAAATAAATAAATAAATAAATAAATAAATAAATAAATAAATAAATAAATAAATAAATAAATAAATAAATAAATAAATAAATAAATAAATAAATAAATAAATAAATAAATAAATAAATAAATAAATAAATAAATAAATAAATAAATAAATAAATAAATAAATAAATAAATAAATAAATAAATAAATAAATAAATAAATAAATAAATAAATAAATAAATAAATAAATAAATAAATAAATAAATAAATAAATAAATAAATAAATAAATAAATAAATAAATAAATAAATAAATAAATAAATAAATAAATAAATAAATAAATAAATAAATAAATAAATAAATAAATAAATAAATAAATAAATAAATAAATAAATAAATAAATAAATAAATAAATAAATAAATAAATAAATAAATAAATAAATAAATAAATAAATAAATAAATAAATAAATAAATAAATAAATAAATAAATAAATAAATAAATAAATAAATAAATAAATAAATAAATAAATAAATAAATAAATAAATAAATAAATAAATAAATAAATAAATAAATAAATAAATAAATAAATAAATAAATAAATAAATAAATAAATAAATAAATAAATAAATAAATAAATAAATAAATAAATAAATAAATAAATAAATAAATAAATAAATAAATAAATAAATAAATAAATAAATAAATAAATAAATAAATAAATAAATAAATAAATAAATAAATAAATAAATAAATAAATAAATAAATAAATAAATAAATAAATAAATAAATAAATAAATAAATAAATAAATAAATAAATAAATAAATAAATAAATAAATAAATAAATAAATAAATAAATAAATAAATAAATAAATAAATAAATAAATAAATAAATAAATAAATAAATAAATAAATAAATAAATAAATAAATAAATAAATAAATAAATAAATAAATAAATAAATAAATAAATAAATAAATAAATAAATAAATAAATAAATAAATAAATAAATAAATAAATAAATAAATAAATAAATAAATAAATAAATAAATAAATAAATAAATAAATAAATAAATAAATAAATAAATAAATAAATAAATAAATAAATAAATAAATAAATAAATAAATAAATAAATAAATAAATAAATAAATAAATAAATAAATAAATAAATAAATAAATAAATAAATAAATAAATAAATAAATAAATAAATAAATAAATAAATAAATAAATAAATAAATAAATAAATAAATAAATAAATAAATAAATAAATAAATAAATAAATAAATAAATAAATAAATAAATAAATAAATAAATAAATAAATAAATAAATAAATAAATAAATAAATAAATAAATAAATAAATAAATAAATAAATAAATAAATAAATAAATAAATAAATAAATAAATAAATAAATAAATAAATAAATAAATAAATAAATAAATAAATAAATAAATAAATAAATAAATAAATAAATAAATAAATAAATAAATAAATAAATAAATAAATAAATAAATAAATAAATAAATAAATAAATAAATAAATAAATAAATAAATAAATAAATAAATAAATAAATAAATAAATAAATAAATAAATAAATAAATAAATAAATAAATAAATAAATAAATAAATAAATAAATAAATAAATAAATAAATAAATAAATAAATAAATAAATAAATAAATAAATAAATAAATAAATAAATAAATAAATAAATAAATAAATAAATAAATAAATAAATAAATAAATAAATAAATAAATAAATAAATAAATAAATAAATAAATAAATAAATAAATAAATAAATAAATAAATAAATAAATAAATAAATAAATAAATAAATAAATAAATNATGGTGGCGTAGGGTGGTGATTTTCATTTGACCTTTGCATTGCAGTTAACATTGAAATTAGATTTGTATGGTATATGAATTTTATATGAGAAGATTATCTTCATTAAAATATGTCTATTTAACTGATACCCAAATATATACATCCATCTATTGAATGGATGAATGAGTAACTAACGAAACAATCAATAAAATAACCAAGCATACTTAAAATGTCGGTTAAAACAAAATTCAACAGCTTAACCTTGAACAGACTTGCGATCGATATCACGCCTACATCTGGCGCTAAAATAGAATTTAAATATGGCGCTGTTGTTATCGGCTTGTTATGTAACTAAATCTTCAAGCGAAACGATCAATACTTTTAGTCATGCCTACTACGATTCGAGTGAAATTCAAATATTTCAAGGTTGCGTTGAGATAGTAACATAAATGCACATTAATTTTTGTTTTGTTAACCTTGAAATTACATTTGTTTGGTGCGAATGATAAAACATGTTATATGACATTCATTTGAAATATTTCTATTTATATAAATGTATTTTGCCGCTTAAAATAAAATTCAAATATACCTATCTAACGGTTATGCATATATATTGCATAATTGGCGATAATTTTTAAGATGCAAGCGCATCAATCGGTGAAAGCGGTAAGCTTCGAGACAAGGTAATTTTGACATTGCCGTTCGTGTTTACAAATTCATTTGAACAACATTCGTTTTATTTCCCATTATTATTAGTAATTTTGTTATTAAACTGCGGTTATTTGACTTTTTTGATATTTTATAGGTTTCAAATATCTCATAAATAAATTTTAATGCAAGTATTTATGTCTATCTTGTTTGTTTCTAGCATTACAATTTAATGTACATTTTTTGAGGTTATATAACTATGAAGTTATCCGTTGTGGAATACCAACATTTCCTATTTAAGTGCCAACGAAAACTCTCGTTATATATCAGAAGGAGAGGCAGTTTTTAACGCTGGTCATGTAGTACTATGTGGGAAAATTGGGCAAAGTGATTTAAATTTAGAAATTTATTCATTGTGTCTGCAAACTAGTGCCCTTACTAACAACGCTCTTGAAATTCAGGGAGTATTGTCTATCGACAATAATATTTTGAAAATTTCTTCAATTTGATGAGAACTTAATTATGGATTTTTCTTGGACCATGAAGAACAACCATGAACTGAACAATAATAGTTCGACAATTTCTTCTTTTTATCCATAACCCTAGATAATGTCCATAACTGCTGAAGTTTTCCTCACACTATTTTTTTAACATAACAGTGTTCAAAAGCAAACATTATACATAGTTTTAAATAAAATACAAAACGAAATGTCACACACAAGAAATGTTTACTTTGTTTCACTAGTATCACTTGTCACCGCCAGAGGGCGAGCTCTTAGCTGCATTCACGGATACTGAAGACGTTTCATAGTCTGAATAGTCACTCCCACTTCTAACCGAACGCATCCTATTGACTATTCAGATTATGACACGTTTTCAATATCGTCCTCCTTGTCTATCGTACGGATTTCTATGGCTTACTCTGTCACTCTCACGTAAGGGCAAATGGACTATGTGGATTTTCCAGCCGTGTATACTTTCTCGCAAACACTGGTCGTCAAAAACAGTACATTTATTCCTAGCCACGCTGTTTGGTCTATATATATTTTTAATGTAACTGTAATATGTTTAACATTTGCTAACAATCAATATAAAAAATATATGTATCACATGTCACAAAATGCAAAATCTTACGAAGTCGTATGGGGATGGTATTTCCATAATCTGTTTGCCACAACATGTTTTCAGTATAAAAGTGTGATTATAACATGTAATTCTGGCTGATCAAAAAATATGTGAAATATTTATTTCTTTTTTTTGTTAAAAATTATAAGTACATGTAAAAGATGTTATGTTCTAGAAAACGTGGTAAAATAAAAGATACTGAAAAATAAAAGTACGTATTATTAACAGAGATCGGAAATGTTACGGAGGTTGCAATGTGGTACTGTATTATAAGAATATAACATATGTAAGTATTTGCATAATAGTATGAAACAACAACGGACAATGTCTATTTTTTTACTTTAAACAATTCAAATGGAACTTACCATAAAAAGTATGTAATTAAGTACCAGCAAAAGTTATAAAATTATCATCACAAAGAGGAAAATGACCGTTCAACTTTTAACCGAGGTTACAGACACATTTACTTTTTAGTCGAAGTTTTTAAGGCGATGTTTCGCATTGTATTAGCTATGCCCTGTCCAAATTTTGTTCGTGCAACTCTCTTGGTTTGGACAATGCAATACCTATGTATGTTTTTAGCCACGAAAATTGAATAATTTCAAATATTTCGAATTTTCAGCAGCAAGAACGGCGGTGACAGTATTTTTAACATTAAGGCGATGTTTCGCATTGTATTAGCTATGTCCTGTCCAAATTTTGTTCGTGCAACTCTCCTGGTTTCGATAATGTAATACTTATGTATGTTTTCAGCCACGAAAATTGAATAATTTCAAATATTTCGAATTGTTTTCAGCCATGAAAATAGAATAATTTCAAATATTTCGATTTTCAGCAGCAAGAACGGCGGTGACAGTATTTTTAATATTAAGGCGATGTTTCGCATTGTATTAGCTATGTCCTGTCCAAATTTTGTTCGTGCAACTCTCTTGGTTTCGACAATGCAATACCTATGTATGTTTTCAGCCACGAAAATGGAATAATTTCAAATATTTCGAATTTTCACCAGCAATGCCTATACTATATGTTTTCAGCTACGAAAATTGAAGAATTTCAAATATTTCAAATTTTTAGCTGCAAGAACGGCGGTGATAGTATTTTTAACATTAAGGCAATGTTTCGCATTGTATTAGTTATGTCCTGTTCAAATTTTGTTCTTGGTTTCGACAATGCAATACCAATGTATGTTTTCAGCCACGAAAATTGAATAATTTCAAATATTTCGAATTTTCACCAGCAAAACCTATATATGTTTTCAGCCATGAAAATTGAATAATTTCAAATATTTCGAATTTTCACCACCAAAAACGACGGTGGCAACATTTTTAACATTAATAATGGTGGCGAAACATCAATCATCGCCACGGTAGCGCAGTCGGTCGAGAGTGCGGTGGCAAGCATTTCTCGGCTAGGCTTCCTACTCTGGTCCGGGTTCGATCCCCGGTGTCGGCACTGGCAATATCGATGGATAATGGGTGTTTGTCCGCGTTTTTTCAAGTGTAGCCCCCTTCCGCACAAGCCTTTGGCTTTTGGATTTGGGGGTTGTCTCATTTCTGCGGTGTGTTTTATGTTTTTTTTTATGTTATCAACTACATGTACATGTCTGTCTCTGAAGCTTCGCATCGATCAATTTATTCGATAGGCACCTAACGGCGCCCTGTCAACCTGGCGTGCAGGAGGACAATCTAGGTCCTTTTTGTCTGAACGGTGCCTTCAATTTCAGCCAGCAGGAATTCTGACATTTTAAATGTCCCACCTTAGGATTATGTGAAGGGCCGTGTCAGAAATGCCGATTCCTGCATATCCTGATATCGCTGTCGCGTTAGCCGGCCCAACTAATATTTAAATAAATACGAGACTATGACCTAGACCAAACAAGGAGCACTGATTGCAGATTTTTAAATACGAACGATCGCATAATTGTCGGATTTTTAAAAGCTGTAATATTAAGTGAATATAAAATTATTAGAATTCTGGATTTTATTTTTATATTTCTAACATTATATATATATATATATATATGGTGAATGAATCAACTGTAGACATTTTCTGTATTAATTTAAAGAAAAAATTATATATTTTATTAACTATTTTTATATATTATACTCCACTTGTGCGTCGTTAATGCGTATGCATGAGATTTGTTACATGTCACCATTTATGGAAAGCGGCACACACTTTAAGTCTTTTGTGCATTGAAAGTATACTGGATTCATTGAAGTTACCCAGAGGTTGATTGTAGAGTGCTGTACCCTTGTCCGGGCTCTACTTAATAATGTAGATATTATAGAGACCACCGTTTTTCAGAAGGCGGTAAACTCATGCTTGAAACGTGTTTCGTCAATCATCTGAACGTTTTTTTGTTATATTTAATACTATGTACCCTACAGACGAACCTATACCTACTATTCACCTGTTGCTAGAGACTTCACGCTGCTTCTATTAACAATGGCAATCAACTGTAACGCAGCATTATACGCTCGACACGTCAGCCTGCGCCTGGAGCAGTATATATGCATATTTATTACGTTCACGTCGGGACTGTCAATGTTAGATTGAAACGTAAAAATAAGGTAATTGAGGCTTATCACCGCTACGTTTCCAGAATAAGAAGTCGCTTTGATAGCATCTTTATTATGCAAGTTTAATTGAGCTTGCGCTCCTTCGGAATGAGATGCATTTCTCGTATCACTAGGATTTCAAATGAAATTAGACGTAGGTATATCTGGAGAATTATTTCTATAACTCTGTAATAAACTCTTTAGGCTTATGAAAGCAAACATATAATAAATAAAAAAGACATTTCAGTAAGCAAAGTGTAACACTTAATTACAATATGCATGGTAGTGGCTACTACACTGTCCAGATCTGACTCCACGTGATTTATACGTATCTGTTATGACGAATTTAAGTACAATCCTTTTAAAGTACATACGTAAAAAAAAAACGAGACGAAATAAATATCCTTGTATTATCAGCTTTGGACATTAATTTTTGAGAGGTCGGTCCTGTGCAATTTAATTGAGAGACAAGGCCCTCTGGCCGCTAATTTCACCTCTCAAGCCGAGTCGCTTTTAATTGTGCAAAAAAGCGATACAAATTGCTCTTTGCTTTTATAAACCAGTTTTTAGTGCTGTAGCAGCGCTGTAAATGTGTCAATTTGTTTTATTAATTGTTATTATTTCTGATGTACGTATGCTAATGAGGCTTTTCTTGCGCAAGGGAAAAAGTTAAATTATGTAGAGCGCACAGATTTTAAAGATATGATGAAAAATTTGTTAAGCTGAGAAAATATGTAGTACCTACAGATAAAGACCGTAATAATTTATTTATAAGGGAAGAGTAGTTATGAAACACACACCCTTCAGCATTGTGTTTTTGGAAATTTAAAGGTACTATCTACTTCCTTTCACTTGTTTATTAACGTAATGGCAAGTGCTTATGTATGAAACTTACGTCCTGAACAAATAATTACCCAAGAATATAGCAATAGTGTTAATAGATTTAATTCAATAAAAATATCGCATATTAATATTAAAAACTTTTAACTGAAACATTTTTATCATACTCATATCGAGGGCAGATTAAAAGATTGTAGTACTTTCATAAGCATACTAACTCGGAAATTTTGACTTGTCTTTAAAATATTATACACTAAACCAAACAATTAAAGGATCAAAAGAATTTCCGAAATTTTTCCGTGATTTTTGACAGACTGTATTTAAGTGAAAAATGGTCGTATCGAGAATTAAAAAAAAGCATTTTGAAGCTCTAAGATTCTAGTTTTTAGATCTTTCGGTCGAAAATTTTTAGGAGCTACGGTTGTCATGCAATTTTAAGAAATAGCGCGACAAAAAAATTTTGCAAATTTAATTTTTTTTCTGAGTTCACGGATATTCAAATTCAAGAATTGAAGAGCAGTTTCGAAAACTGTAATAAATGTCCTATAACATGCTGCTGCAACTTTGCGGAATTTTTTTTTTCGTCTTTTACACGAATTTAAAAAATCAGGAAAAAAAGGGTAATTTATGTTTTTTTAGAATATTGACGGCTAAATTAGAAATATTCACGAAATGACTAATGTTAAGCATGACAGTTCAATATACCCAGAAGAACCCTGTGAAGTTTCATCTCGATCTAGCGAACGGTTTCTTTGTTTCAAAGTCAAACTTTTGAAAAAAATTAAAGGGTCACGTTTTTTGTGTTTAAACAGTTCATAATCATGATTAAAATGTAAAAAATTGTTTTTGAGGTTTTCTCACATTTTTACAGCAAATAACTTATAAATTGATTAAAAAAATATATTTTTCGAAATATTTTCAAATTTTTTGGAAAACCTTCCGCACATTGAAGAAAACAAAATCCAATTGTTTCCAGCACGATTCGGCTTTTCTGTCCTATGCTTCTGTTCATCAGCTTTTAATTAAATTAAAATTAAAGTTGATGATCCAAACCAGATTTCGATCCCGATTCATACCGTTTTTTGAGACTGTAATTAATTTTTGTGCAGTCTGTAATCACTTAAAAAACATTTTTTTTTTCAAAACTACCCTTTTTCCTTTAAAAAAAAATTTCGAAAATTTTTCCAAAAAAAAATAGTTTTTTTCATCAATTTAAATGTTTGCGGTAAAAATGTGAGAACCTCAAAAAATGTTTTTTTCCATTTTAATCATGATCATGAAGTGTTTAAGCTCAAAAAACGTGGCCCTTTAATTTTTTTTCAAAAGTTTGTTTGAAATTAAGAGACGGTTCGTTAGAGATGAAATTTCACAGGGTTCTTCTGGGTATATCGAACTGTAAAAGTCATGCTTAACATTAGTCATTTCGTGAATATTTCTAAATTAGAAGTCAATTTTCTAAAAAAACATAAATTACCATTTTTTTCCTGTTTTTTTAAATTCCTGTAAATGACGAAAAAAAAAAAATTCCGAAAAGTTGCGACATCATGTTATAGGACATTTATTACAGTTTTAGAAACTGCTCTTCAATTCTCTATACGACCATTTATCGCCGAGATATCGATGATTGAAGACAAAAGGATCCTTTTCCATTAAAAGTCCGATATTTCGATGAATAATGGTCGTATCGAAATTAAAAAAAAAAAGAAAATTAAAGCTGAATAAACAACCTATTTGGTTCATGCAATGGCTTAGCTGAAAAAAATTAATTCTCGATACGACCATTTTTCACTTAAATACAGTCTGTCAAAAATCACGGAAAAATTTCGAAAATTCTTTTGACCCTTTAATTGTTTGCATTAGTATAGTTTAAAAGTATGAAATGTAAAAAAATCTTTTAAAACATTTAGTTTAGACACTTTTAATAGTTAAAAAAAAATTAATACTTCCGCAATAATTTTACGAGTATAATTCTTGTTTCATAAAGTTATACAGTGTGTTCCTTAATGATATGCGAATATTTAAGAGTGTGATTCTACATGGAAAATTAATGATAGTTTGCTTTATAAACTGTGGTCCAAAAATGTTCCGTTGCGAAAATACACGGTATGAAAATCTTAGAAATAAGAAGGAAATTAATTAATATTTTCGAAATCGCTTGACTTACCTACTTCAAAATGTCATAAATGCAAATAACACATTCAAGTAGGTTTATTGCAATTTTATTGTGTTCTTCAATAATTACATTAATTAACTACGGATAATACAATCGGTTTTATTTTTTTACTTACCCTTAAATATTCGCATATCATTAAGGAACACCCTGTATAATGTGAATTTATTGAATGATTATAAAATTCATCGAAATAATTTTACTAAATTAAGGAAAACTAAAATTGTTCACTTTAAAACACAAACAAATAAACAAAATATAGCAAACATCTTATGAAAAACCTTAAAGACATGCAGGTAAGCTGATACAAAAATAAAGCAGACTACTATAGATTCAAATATTATAAACAACCGTAACGAAAGAGTCAATTTATTCAATAAGCATCATACCTATTAGTATGGATAAAAGAGTAGCAAGTGACATTGAATATTCAAGAAATTAAAAATATATACAGTGATTGACAACTTATCAAAAAAAAAATAGGAATAGATGCGGCGTAAGAAACAGAGTCAATATCGTAAAAAAAGTTTTTGTAAAATCCTTATAGTTTTCGAGAAAACAATTATTAAAGTTATAGTATATTTAACCATTACATAGCTGAACAACTGTAGTCTCTAGCGTCATTCGCAATACGCATGGAGAACCACGTGGTCTCAGCGACTCCAAATATTGAAATCCGATTTTACAGTCGTCGTTGCCATAGTGTTTACAATAGTTTTTTAGTAGTTAGTGTAAAAAATGGCTTGCGTGTATAGCAACTCGGAGTTGATAAATATCGTTTTAATTTATGGTGAAACAAGACAATATTTGTGTTAGTTCGAAGAAAATGAGTAAGACGGACCCAAATGTGTTTACACGTCGGTGGATAAAATTTTGATCAGTTGTAAACATCACGTATGTCAAATTATTTTATTATTTAAAACTACAAATTAATTTTATTAATTAATAATAACAATAGCGACAAAAGCAGTTGAATTTGCTGATATAAAATACTATTTATTTATTTTCTTGCAAAATTCTTTCAAGTTTTTGTCCGTTAATATCACACCGTGCCGGTCAAATTGATCCAGTTCAGGTTTTACAGTGGACCAGTTTTCAGTGCCGTGCTGAAGTGTATTTTTAAATTATTTTCGAACCGCCCTTTTTGATTTTTTCTTTACAAAATTGTATTCGTAAGAGTCCCCTGTCCATCCAAAATTTTCTTTTTGGATAAGTTCTGAATCACCCTGTATAGGTACCTATACCTAATCTATGCAAAATTCAATTCATTTTAAAAACACAGATGAGGCCGAAGTAGAAAATTATATCAACATTAGAATAAAAAGCTGCTTCAAGTATAGATGCTGAAACATTAGTATAAATTAGTAAATTAATATCTACACCATTATAATCTTAATCTACAAACGAAGGTATCTTTCCAGATTGTTGGTTAAAATAATGTCAAAGTCACAGTTAAATAAATCTACTATTATGCTATATTCAAACGGATGTGGCTAAAGCATTCAACACTATCTGACGAAAAGCTTTTATATAAATTAGACAAATACGAGTTTTCAGGGAATTCTTATAATTTTAGAAAATGTGTCGACATTAATAATAATGCGAGTTGATAGAAATTGAGTTGCTATAGCTCAACGTAGGTACAGTTTGTTTACGTTGTACATTAATGATTTGCTTACTTTGAATAATGATTTTAAAACGTGGTTTTACTTTTAATTTGCAACAAAGCTAAATATTTATCATATTCGTTACTTGCCAATTAACTTGTTTTTTTAAATACCCTGATTGAAAAATTCACTGAAATAAAGGTAGCAGTAAAGTAACTGATGACAGTCACAGATATACATTTGATATAGGATAATCAAATAAAAAATATATTGAACGAAGCCAGGTAATTACTTTCAAGAAAACATAAAATAGTTTTTAAATTTAAGACAAATGAAGCAAGTACACTATGGACTAATACGAAATCTGTTCAGAAAATAACGGAACGTTTTGAATTATGGACCATTTATGCAAATGTTAAATAAACATTTTCACAGTACGCTCTTTTCGCTAAATCGTGTCTTCAGATTATTGTCATTCATTGACAAATAAGATGTGTGAAACCTGGGCTCTGTCAGTTGAATAGTTTATAAGTTATGGCCTTATAAACAAATTAATTAAAAGTCGGTCTACAGGACACGGAGCATTATCCATAGTGACGCCGATTTTTTTATAGGTAGATTTCAACATATTTTATCATAATTCATTATTATTTTTTACTTAAACGCAATTTTGCAACCACGAGATTTAAAAAAAATCCCCTTACTGTGAAATTGTTTATTTAACATTTGTATAAATAACGGTGTTTGGTCCATAACTTGTGATTGTAATTAATATTTTTTGACGTGCGACGTCTAGTTTTGTAGGTTATTTAAAGCTGAAAAAAAAGTAATTTACCATTTTTCTGTACGACCAAAAGGAACAAAGATACAAGCAAAAAACGCGATTTTTCATTAAAATTAGTTTTTATTGTCAATAACTAATACTGCGCAGCGATTTGAGACTGTGGGTACAGTATTGTACCACATTGTACCCTTTGAACTACTTATAAAACAAAAATCAGTCAGGTCAAGGCATAAACGCGAAATGGCTTTTTCGGCCTAATTTTCCTGGACTATACGTGCAAATGGAGATAGTGATATGCGGTTGGCAGCATTGCGTTGCGCATAACCTCCTCTGTAACCACACGTTCTTGGTTTGTTGATATCTCATTTAGTTTTCGTGATATTTTTATTTGAGTACAACATGTTTAAGTGTTAGTAACGATTTTTGAAATTTTCTGGAGAAAACTCATCTTCACCTTGAATATGGAATTATTGGAATTGGAAAAGTAAACCAATTTATTAAAAACCATTATATAAGACAACAAAAAATATTTATAAAATTAGGTATGGTAAAATCAGAATGTATCCATCACAGCAATATAATCATAGCAAAATTCTATTTTTGTGGTATAGTCTTTCCGATGTCAGTTGAACATGTAAAAAAACTCCTGGCAATAAAATTTAACAAGTTTCATAGGGGCCCCTAAAAAAGTTTTCTGATAAAACTAAAAAATTATAATAATTTGTATATAAAGTGCAGAAAATTTCTATTATACATATGTTCATTTGACCAACAACATATTTTAATTATTTATGTTCTTAAACAATTTTATTTTATTGATGGTAAATTTCGTTTTGTTCCGTTTCAAACGGTCTCCAAAATGCTATGTTGTAATAATATTATTTCTCCCTTTCGCAATTGTAATATCAATGATTAATAGAAGATGCCTATAATAACAAAAATTTCCTGAATCACCAAATTCTGCATTGCTGCACTGCATTGCTAGGAAATTTGTCGACCACATGCCAACGACTGAGATTTATTGCCCAGTGACCCAATGCAACTGTCTTAGTATTTCGCGTTCTTCAACTGGGCGTATATATTTCTACCACCTCTACCTTTAGTTCGACCAGACCTGTATATGGGTATGGCTAAATAAATATGGGAACAAGTTTTTCAAATATTTCAATGCTGAATTGCTGCGTCAGCGACCGAACTTGGTACATACTGGCATCCTCTTGGTTATTCAATTGATATCGGAAAGACTATAACTTCATATTGCAGCTGTATTTGTATATCTATTTGAAAAGATATCCATCGAGGATATACGTCAATCTCCGAAAAGTGTAATAAAACCAATGCAAAATGTTTTGCACTCCTCACTTTACTTCAGGTTTTTCTCATAATTTTTTGGGCATTTTTCCACTTTTGAATGAAAAAAAAATAATAATAAAAACTAATGAAATAGACCCTTGTGCTAAAACAATCAAAAATTATTTTTATGAAAAACTTTTGCTTAATTAAAAATCTCACACTTAAAAAAAAGCCGTCAAATATACTCTAATACATCAGTAGGTATGTACAGGCTGGTCCATTTTCGATGGGAATTCAGGGTATTTCAGAAACTACTAAAGATATGATGAATCTGACTGACACGACGTTCTCGAGCTCGATTTTCATGGCAAACTCGTCTGTCAAATCAGAAATTTGCTATCTTCATTTGTTTCTGAGTTACATGGCGTTTCTTGTTATTGCCACATTTTGAACATGTCTGTATCTCAACAACTGTTAAATAAGTTAAAGTTAAAATGAAAACTGACTAATTATTTAGAGTAGAAATAGTTGAATGCCAGTATTAGATTTTTAGTAGATCTTAAGATTTCGGAGTTATGACCCAAAGTTATATTTTTTAAATGGAAATCGTAGCTGACCTAAAAAAATAGAGGTTTCTTTTTGCTTTTTAGCAATATATCACATACTATAGTTATTTTTACAGACACAGGAGATACGGAGTGTTTTATATATAAATTATATATGTTTTTCCTTTTTAATATGGCTGGCTATGAAAATACATATAAAACTATAACTTCTACTTTTACAAAACTCTTATTTTAAATGCACAACAAATAATCGTATGATAATATAATACTAACGAAATTTTAGGAGATAGGTGGATAGGAACAAACGGACCGATCAGATGGCCATCTAGGTTACGCGACTTGAGTCCGTTGGACTTTTCCTTTGGGATTTTCTAAAAGACCTTATATTTAATATTCCTTTTTACTCTATCGAGGAACTTCGACGAAATGTTGAAAATTCTTTTAATAATATTTCTAATATACATTTAATGAATGCTAGCCGAAGCGTTGTCTGAAATTTGAAAACTCTGTCTTTTCTTATCTGTAATATATATTTTAAATAAACTTCATATTTTTACAACAGATATGAGTTTTGTAAAAGTATGAATTATAGTTTTGTATGTATTTTCATAGCCAGCCATATTAAAATGTAAAAAAGGATCGCATTTATATATAAAACACCCCGTATCTTTTGTGTTTGTAAAAATAACTACAGCATGTGAATATTGCTGAAAAGCAAAATAAAATCTCCATCTTTTTAGGTCATGATCAGCTACGATTTCCATTTAAAAAAATATAACTTTGGGTCATAACTCTGGAATCTTAAGACCTACTAAAAATCTAATACCGGCATTCAATTCTACGCCAAAGAATTAGTCTAGAGCAATTTTCTCTTTAACTCTACCTTATTTAACAGCTGAGATACAGACATATTCAAAAGTGTCATAACAGCGAGAAACACCCTGTAACTCAGAAACAAATGTAGATAGCAAATTTCTGATTTGACAATTGAGAAAATGAAAATCGAGCTCGAGAACGTGGTGTCAGATTTATCATACCTTTAGTAGTTTCTGAAATACCCTGAAATCCCACCGAAAATAGACCAGCCTGTACATATCGCGCACTTCAAAAAATTGTTGACCTTTCGAAAATCTATCTATTTCCGTCTTCTGAACTAATAATTAGAGTTCAGGGTTTCCGTCGGCTAGTCATAGGCGTCTTCGTCGTAAACAAATAAACAGATAGATATAAATAAAAATAAATAAATTTGTGTATTTTATCAGAAAAAGGTCGTTTTTTATCCCTTGGCGCGTTCGACATTATTAGAACATTAAAACATGTATACACGAAGCAAACGCGAAACCTATAACTGTCATTATTACCGGTTTCGTATGGTACGCTGTAGCGAAAGGCCGGCGCGACGTCTATGATCGTCCGACGAGTCCCGAGCTCTACTGATAATGACTTTTCATTTTTAAGTATTTTTGACAGTTTAAATTTGTTTCCTGTTTCCTTAGATCCACGTTCACATAATAATTTGAAACACTTGTTTCACCGTTCAACAATATAATCGTGACCTCTTTTAACTTTCTTTTAACAGTATTATCTTCCTTTTCCAAAATAACATACAGTATATTAAAAAAAATCCAAGCAAAACAATTTGCTCTTGTCGTCTTTACTATGATCTTATACATTAATCCAAAGGCGTGACTAATTCAACCTTAGTTGTCAATTAAAGCGTTAACACGTGGAACACTTCGTGTGTAATCTATAATGATCCATCGGAGAAAGGATTAAAACCCTAACGTATTTAGACTGTACTATGAGATCACTTTAATTAGCGAACACTGCAGAAGGGATGGAAGTGATGGGGTGACTGTAACGCCATCGCGAAAGACACTAATTAGTTTACTATATTTTATGTGTTGCCATGGAAACGAAACTACAACAACCAAGAGGCATTTTGAATGATTTAAGAGTAAGATTTTTGGTGAATGTTTTGTAACAGACGGTTCAGTACGATAATTTTGTTGAATATACAAAACTAAAATCGATATTTTCCTATTTCCCTCCCTTAAAGCTTTCCACCCCACGTACGTCTTGCATCTGACGTGGATCTTCTAAAGCTTAACTGTGAAGAGGCCTTATCGTTCGTATGAACGGGAACACATGTCGCGGACAGCAAAGATTATTGATGATGGGATAAGCACTTGGAAAATGTTTTTTCCGAGGAGATGGCGACTTGAAACTTCACAACTTTATAAAAAATGATATCCAGTGGACGGGGATCAAAACTGTTTAATATTAATAACTCAAGCGGAATTCGTATTGGAGATAGATATTGATGTCACTTGCAATACATATCCTTTTTTACGGCTATTTATGCTTCAATAGAGATGTGTAGCGAAGTATTTGAAAGTCGTTTTAAAATATAACGTTTTCTTCTTTTCTTTACTCAATAATGCAGAGTTCCAAAATTTCAGGAAAAATTAGGAATACGAAAAAACTATTGTCCCAGAAATAATCGAAAAAGGGAAAATTCAACTTTTACTAAATTTAAGGATTGATTAAAAACAAATCATCAAACCATTTTTGCTTTTAGAAAAAGGAATCAGAAGCATCATATAAGGAATCTAAATTTGCAAAACAATGTTTTTTTCCGAGCTCAGTGTTTTTAGTTTTTTTCGTGTTGAAATGTTGTTGAAATCACTTTAAAAGCTGTATTTTTTTTAGTCATAGCGAGATATATGTTTTTTCATTGTGTACACTCATGAAAATTTTACTTACACTGTAAAAAAATCGATGTGAATGAAGGCAATAAAGGTTCGGAGTGAATCCACTGACTGAAATTATTGAGCACATTTTCACTCATTTGTGATGATATTTAAACTAAAACTGAGTACTTTCACTCAAATATAGGTACTGCTTAAATAAATTCTTCATGTAAACTCGTAGTTGGCGCACTTGTACCTAAATCAGAGTAAATGTACTCATTACTAAGTGATCCCACCCTTTTTCATCTCCAGATTGCATAGTCTTTGTCTGTTCCCATCGTCCCATTAGATTATCTCGTGGTGGATGGCAGTATGGCGTATGGTGTGCTTTGGAGTTAGACAAGTATCGATTTATCTGGTTATATTCAAGTGAAAATTGTATTTAAATGCAGTGATTTAATTACAATAATTAAAAACAAAATATTAAGTCTCGATTAATATTTGGTTAAATAAACGGATAGTTAGATTGTTATCTATAATTACGTATTTGTAACGTACAATATAAGTTATGGCAATTTATTTATCCAATCAGTGAGACACCTAAATTATTGTCTCTAAAACAAATCTATCTAAGTAAATTACAAAAAAGTTATTATACAAAATACCGGTTTTCATCTCTTAGCTATCAAAATGTAGATTTCAGACATTATTTTTACAATATCTCTCCTGATTTGAAAGTTCATCATTTGCTGTATAGCGTCTAATTAATTTCAACCATGTCTGAGTAAATAATGACTCAATAATAGTTAAATTTAAATCATGTAGGAAAAGTCAACTTTAAATTATTGGTTTTATATACTCAGAATAGAGTCAAAAGTAACTCAATTAATAGTACAATCAATTGTACTCATACTGCTAGAGTGAAAATTTCACTCAGTTGGATGTGGACAGAAATTGGTACATTATTGAATAAAACTGAGTGAAATTTGAGTGGTATTTTTTTATAGTATATTTTTTGTGTTCACCTTTTGTTAATTTGTACTTGAGCTCTACTAATTATAGATTTGAGGGCATTCCGGCCCCGAATTAATAAATTTTCTTATGTCATTTTCATATAGATTCGAGATTTATTTCAGCCATATACAGGGTAATTCAGTCAAAATATTATTAATTTTAACCACGTATTCAGAACTCCAAATAAAGACAGAAAATCGAAAATAGTTATTTTTGATATTACTAAATGCCATTTTTGCATTCGAGAATGCAAAAGAATTTCGTAATCGAGTATCAAACAACATTTTTTCGAAAACTGTATCACACAGTTCAAAAATTATTAAAAATGTGAAGAAAAAAATTTGCCATTTAAAATGAATTTATTTGACACTTGTATCTCTACATCTACAATTTCTGCACATATTTTAATATCAAATATTCTTTGATTACTTGTTAAATTGATTGTTAAATTAAATTGATTATTAATTATTGTTATAATTTATGATTTTGTTGATAATAACAAATAAACTTGCGAATTGATTTTATATCATCTATAATTTCATTGATTTTGTAGATAGATGTAAAAGTCTTTTACATCCTGGATGGATATTCTGCAGACAAAAAAACTGTCGTTTTGACATCTAATAAATATCATGTAAAAATCAACTTTTCATGATAGTTTTCGAAAAAAAAAACATACTCGACCAAGATTAGATTATAAATTTAACCACTTCATTTCTCAATGCTTGCCGGCCATAGAAAAACCGATTGTACAGCCCACTTCAATGGAAACACTATTGAAAAAAATGCATTTATCCAACACTTGTATATTAGGCTATTGACTATGTCAAAAAAAAGAGGGTACAAAGGAACTACAACGTAACAGAAATTTTATTGTTTGATATGTTCAATTGACCCTAAAAAATGATAAAACCGCGGAGTGTTACTTTTTAAAGGGGGCGTTTTTGAGAACGAAGTAAAAAGGTGGTATTTTCAGTTTTTTGAGTTTTACTCGAAAACTATGCATTTTTTCACTATAGTTGCTCAACAGAAAAGTTGTAGCAAATTGAATTTCCAATCAAAATGATACCTTCTGAAGTCAAACAATTTATTTTTAACAAAAATTCGTCCAAAAAAATTGTAAAAAAGCGAAAAAATGCGTTTTTTTCCTTTTTGGTTTTTGGCCCACAACTTTTTTCTGAGAGGAGTTAGGTATAGGCATTGCTTCACAGAAAAAAAAGTTAATTTCCTTTAAAATAAGCGTTTATAAAAGTACCTACGACTAATAGAAACCGAGATACATTGGATCAAAGTTGGCTACTTTTTGGATTTTTGGCCAATTTTTGCCCTTTTTTGACGATTTTCGTCTTATAACTTTTTTCTGAATTAATTTAGGTATATGTAATGCCATATTCAAACGAAAGCTGGTTTCAAGATCTTTAAAAAGATGCCTGGTGGAAGTTTGTACAATTAAAATCAACCGAGATATGTCAATTTAACCAACGATACTTTTTCTTATTTTTATAAAATTTTTATTGCTTTCGGTATTATTTTGTCTAATAAATTTGTTTTTGTATTTTTTTTAATTTATTGTATTTTTCGGTTAGGATTGGTTCGTTGTGACAAAAAATACGAATCGCAACCACCGAAGTCAGACGCAATCCCAATATGTTGTTTCAAACCTGAAGATATCTCAGAAAACGCTGTGTGAAGTGTATCAGTGTCAAAGTGGGTTCTTCGAACAATTATTACTTTAAATCATTATTACTTCATTTGTTTTATCATTAATTGTTGTAATAACATGAAGAAACACTTGGTTTGTTTCGCTTTTAATTTCTCGTATTATCAAAACATAGTGTTCGTTAAATCGATTTTTTTCGAAAACGGATCGAGATACCGAAATGAAACAAGAGTACATAATTAATGGAAAAATTATTGCTCTTTCAGGTTTTGAATCAAGTTTCATATTAGACATACAGGGTAAAAAATTATTAACTAAATTTTCGGTAGAATTGTTCGTAAGTGGCGCCCTCTATGACCAACGCTGAAATTGCAACACACATCTTATTCGTCGCTTAAAAAAATATAGTTTCGCAAATTTTCAAGTTCCTAACCTACATATTTTCAGAATAATCGCAAAAAAACGATTAAAAATTTTTACTTTCAACACCCTGTATTTCCGAAACTATCAACTTTCGGATAAGGCATATTTGCGCCAATGGTCACTATTTTACGTGTAGTATCTTCAGCTTTCGATTTTCCCATTGTTAATGAATCACCCTGTATAATTTCCAATTTGTTTTATTTTCATCATTCATTATTTATCATTTCGGGCTTACCCCACCTTCAGAAAAAACCATCATATTAAACAAAAATTTTTAGACAAATTTTTGGAAAATTAAAACATGCTGTTTTTTTCTGAAGATAGGGTAAGTCCTAAATGATCGTAAAATAAAACAAATTGGAAATTATACACTAAGTTATTTTATTGACCAGTCCCAGTAAATAAATTCAAGAATAAAAAACGAATTAAATATGTCAATAAATGCATTTTTTCAAGAGTGTTTCCATTTAAGATGGACTGAACAATCAGTTATTCTACAACCGATAGTCAATGAAAAATTAAGCGGTTAATTTTGTAATCTATACGGAATTTATTTGAAATACGTGCAGCTCTTCTCGGAATTGCTGTATTTACGCTTCTACCCACTTCCTTCCGTTACCGTTACATTTTCGCCGCTGTTTCCAGGGATAGAGAAAGCCTCAAAGGAGCCATAATTAAAAACAATCAGAGCGCCCGTTCTAGACGTGTTTATTTACAATTGGCAACGTCGGCGTCGACCAAAAGATTCGTGTCGTTATTTCGGCCGGCTTCAAAGGGCGCTGGCGTTATTTTTAGTTACGCCACCTTCGTGTATTTTTTCGGCCTGTAGAGTAGCAGTTACGAGGCCTCTAAAGGGCATTAGTTATCACTCGGTTCGCCCGCGTTGAAGTCTGGATTTCTTTTATTAATTTATTTGGCAGGTTGTTACATAACGGGGCGAAACAATTAGGGAAAAGGGAATGAAAAGGACATAGAAACGGAACAGGGTTCGATTCTATAACGATTAACCACGTACAGGGTGATTTCTAGGTTCGTGGCATAACCTCTGGATGTTGTTCTAGTTTTTCCGGAAACATATTTATTTCTTTGTGAAAATTGGACATTTTGTAGAGGAAGACCTAATTTATCGAATTTGACAGGAAAATTTTCCAGTTTTTATACAGGGTGGTAAAAAAAAATTGAATATGAAATTCATAAAATGTGGAAAACTGGAAATTTTTAAATGGAAACCCCTAATTTTTTAACGTATTCGCAGTCTGCAGTAAAATTAAGTGTAACTTTGTTAAAGTTTCCCTATATCTAAACCCAGTGGTTTTCATTTTATTTACGAATAAACATTTCCTTTTTCTTAAAATTAAGTTTAAATTTTTTTCGCACAGGCCGTGACAGGTAAGTAACAACATGAAAACTGTCACAGGTTTTTAATTGTCAAATTTATTTTAATAAATGTTTAAAATGTCTTCCTTCAACTTCTCAACTTCTAAACATTTTTCACACCTTTAGATTAGTTCCTTGTGATTCCCTGCTCTAATAGAATCCAGTGATAGATGCTCAAATGCTTGCCTTACTCTATGTATACAATTTTACTTTGTTGTTACTGGAGTACTATACATACTATTTTTTAGTGTCCCAAATAAAATAGCATATATAACCGGAATCTATTAGAGCAGCGACCCACAAGGAACTAAATAAATGTGACAAATAAAAACCTGTGACAGTTGTTCATTTTAAGAAAAGGGAAATGTTTATTCGTAAATAAAATGAAAACCACTGGGTTTTGATATAGGGAAAATTTAACAAAGTTTCACTTAATTTTAGTGCAGAATGCGAATACGTTAAAAAAATTAGGGGTTTCCATTTAAAAATTTCGAGTATTCCACATTTTCTGAACTTCATATTCAATTTTTTTTTGACCACCCTGNATTGCTCTTTCAGGTTTTGAATCAAGTTTCATATTAGACATACAGGGTAAAAAATTATTAACTAAATTTTCGGTAAAATTGGTCGTAAGTGGCGCCCTCTATGACCAACGCTGAAATTGCAACACACATCTTATTCGTCGCTTAAAAAAATATAGTTTCGCAAATTTTCAAGTTCCTAACCTACATATTTTCAGAATAATCGCAAAAAAACGATTAAAAATTTTTACTTTCAACACCCTGTATTTCCGAAACTATCAACTTTCGGATAAGGCATATTTGCGCCAATGGTCACTATTTTACGTGTAGTATCTTCAGCTTTCGATTTTCCCATTGTTAATGAATCACCCTGTATAATTTCCAATTTGTTTTATTTTCATCATTCATTATTTATCATTTCGGGCTTACCCCACCTTCAGAAAAAACCATCATATTAAACAAAAATTTTTAGACAAATTTTTGGAAAATTAAAACATGCTGTTTTTTTCTGAAGATAGGGTAAGTCCTAAATGATCGTAAAATAAAACAAATTGGAAATTATACACTAAGTTATTTTATTGACCAGTCCCAGTAAATAAATTCAAGAATAAAAAACGAATTAAATATGTCAATAAATGCATTTTTTCAAGAGTGTTTCCATTTAAGATGGACTGAACAATCAGTTATTCTACAACCGATAGTCAATGAAAAATTAAGCGGTTAATTTTGTAATCTATACGGAATTTATTTGAAATACGTGCAGCTCTTCTCGGAATTGCTGTATTTACGCTTCTACCCACTTCCTTCCGTTACCGTTACATTTTCGCCGCTGTTTCCAGGGATAGAGAAAGCCTCAAAGGAGCCATAATTAAAAACAATCAGAGCGCCCGTTCTAGACGTGTTTATTTACAATTGGCAACGTCGGCGTCGACCAAAAGATTCGTGTCGTTATTTCGGCCGGCTTCAAAGGGCGCTGGCGTTATTTTTAGTTACGCCACCTTCGTGTATTTTTTCGGCCTGTAGAGTAGCAGTTACGAGGCCTCTAAAGGGCATTAGTTATCACTCGGTTCGCCCGCGTTGAAGTCTGGATTTCTTTTATTAATTTATTTGGCAGGTTGTTACATAACGGGGCGAAACAATTAGGGAAAAGGGAATGAAAAGGACATAGAAACGGAACAGGGTTCGATTCTATAACGATTAACCACGTACAGGGTGATTTCTAGGTTCGTGGCATAACCTCTGGATGTTGTTCTAGTTTTTCCGGAAACATATTTATTTCTTTGTGAAAATTGGACATTTTGTAGAGGAAGACCTAATTTATCGAATTTGACAGGAAAATTTTCCAGTTTTTATACAGGGTGGTAAAAAAAAATTGAATATGAAATTCATAAAATGTGGAAAACTGGAAATTTTTAAATGGAAACCCCTAATTTTTTAACGTATTCGCAGTCTGCAGTAAAATTAAGTGTAACTTTGTTAAAGTTTCCCTATATCTAAACCCAGTGGTTTTCATTTTATTTACGAATAAACATTTCCTTTTTCTTAAAATTAAGTTTAAATTTTTTTCGCACAGGCCGTGACAGGTAAGTAACAACATGAAAACTGTCACAGGTTTTTAATTGTCAAATTTATTTTAATAAATGTTTAAAATGTCTTCCTTCAACTTCTCAACTTCTAAACATTTTTCACACCTTTAGATTAGTTCCTTGTGATTCCCTGCTCTAATAGAATCCAGTGATAGATGCTCAAATGCTTGCCTTACTCTATGTATACAATTTTACTTTGTTGTTACTGGAGTACTATACATACTATTTTTTAGTGTCCCAAATAAAATAGCATATATAACCGGAATCTATTAGAGCAGCGACCCACAAGGAACTAAATAAATG
Organism: Anoplophora glabripennis; assembly: GCF_000390285.2. NCBI lineage: Eukaryota > Metazoa > Arthropoda > Insecta > Coleoptera > Cerambycidae > Anoplophora > Anoplophora glabripennis. The sequence continues at coordinate 735,630 of NW_019417182.1, read as the reverse complement.
TGACAAATAAAAACCTGTGACAGTTGTTCATTTTAAGAAAAGGGAAATGTTTATTCGTAAATAAAATGAAAACCACTGGGTTTTGATATAGGGAAAATTTAACAAAGTTTCACTTAATTTTAGTGCAGAATGCGAATACGTTAAAAAAATTAGGGGTTTCCATTTAAAAATTTCGAGTATTCCACATTTTCTGAACTTCATATTCAATTTTTTTTTGACCACCCTGTAAAAAAACTGGAAAATTTTCATGTCAAATTCGATAAATTAGGTCTTCCTCTCTAAAATGTCCAATTTACACCAAAAAATAAACCTATGTTTCCGAGAAAACTAAATTTTGCTGACAGTCTGCATCTGTCAATTTTTGCTTAAAAATCAAATCAAATTTGTTCATTGTTTGGGAATGTTGCAGAAGCAAGCCTTATATCATAACTTATAAGTTGAGAGCTTTATTTGGTTTCTCTATTTCTGAACAGTCCAGAATCATCGCAGAACTATAAACGCAATAGACAAAATGCTGAACGATTCGGAACTATCCGGAGTTATTTGAAAACCAGAACGCATTACAAAAATATACTCATAAAATCCAATAAAAAGATGCTTTTCTTAAACGAAAAACAGGAAATGAGAAAATTATGAATGCCAAACGGAGCTTGGGAAAATGGGAATAACTACGCATGCGCCAAATAATACAGTTCTAAGCAATTCGTGTTAGAGAGTTATAACTACTTCGGATGATTCAGAATGGTTCCGAATCAAGTTCGAATAAAGCCAAAACAAACATCTGCGAAATTCTGAACCGTTCAAAGTAAACATGAACGCATATTTCAGACTGCGCATGATTAGAACGGTTCGGAACCGGATTTTATGGGAATCAAAACAAAGCTGAGATCGGCAATGTTAGAGTGGCTGCAATGTGGTACAGGGCTGGCCGGGTTCTCTTTTATGTAATTTTAGTCAAACAAAAAGTGACACGACCGTTGCCTTCTTATAACTGCACACTTTAAAAGAATATGGTGCCTATATGTAAGTACATATTTGCATAACAGTATGAAAACAAAAAGGGCAGTGTCTATTTTTCTACACTAAACGCTTCATACTGAACTTGCCATAAAATATATAGGTGTAGTACGTAATTATAAGTATCAGCAAAAGTTAACAAAATAATAATTTCTTACTTCTTCTCTTAATTGTCTTCAGCTGTTGGTAAATATTCATTTCAAAAACGAAAATGACAGTTCAACATTTACTGAAGTTACAGGCGCATATCTAAAATAGTCGAAGTTTTTCATATATGCTATTTTTACTAATGGTGGCAAACCATCAACTACTTCACATTTTAGTAATCTCACAAATCTGTGTCATTGTACAGGGTGGTTGATTTTCGATAGTTTTATAGGGTACAGCCAAAACGGTGATAGATACAAAAAATCTGATATCGATGTTCTGTCCTCTTTTTTTGAGTTTACTTCGCTGGTACCAAAAGATCCTGGCCAACTTGATTAGTTTTAGATATACAGGGTTTTATTGAAAAATGGCCCATTTACGTTAACCTCTCTAGCTCCGTTGTCATTCAATTTAGAAGAAAAAAGTGTGCATATAACGTGTTCTATTTTTTATTAGGAAGCCAGTGGCGTACTCAGACTTTTTACAAATCGCACAGTTTTTCCGATATTACATTAGTTACATAGGTTTTTTTAAATAGACCACCCTGTATTTGGCCATCCCGCTGAATAGCATTTTTTTTATCTTTTCAGACATATATAATAATAGATACTTTTTATTTAGCTAAATGAGGAAAAATGCAAAAATGTATAGATATTTTTTCAGTTGGCCAAGTTATTTATTTATTAGTCTTTTGTTGTTTAATATTGACAGTTAGTTTATTTTTGACTCATTGAAAGCTTATTAAACGTCTATTACTGGGTTTTATTAATTTTGAAAGGTATAAAAAAGGTGTACGAAAATCTTCACAAAGTTCAAATGTTAGAGTGTTACATTGAAAGTGAAAAAAATAGTGACACAGCTTTAAACTTATATTTGGAGAGATACCCAGAGCGTCATCAGCCAGAAAAGAAAATTTTTAGCAGACTCTATGATAACTTGTGTGAGTTTGGTTCTTTTCACAAACCGAGAGCTAAATCTTATAATATACAGAATAGAGAAAATGATGAAATCAATACTTTAGCTTTTGTTGTCGCAAATCCCAATATATCCAGCGGAGAAATTGAAAGGACGATAGGAATTGGTAAATTCAAAGCATTGAGAATTTTTTAAAACCACAAGTTTCGACCATATACTATAAGAAAAGTCCACCATTTGCATCCAGGAGATGAAGAGAGACGCGTCATTTTCTGCCAATGGTTTTTGCAACAAACTCATGTAGACTCCATTTTTTTTTCAAAATGTTATTTGGACCGACGAGGCTTTTATAAGCAGCGAATCAACCGGCATAATGCGTGTTATTGGTCAGATGTGAATCCTCACCAAACTGTGGCCAGAATTCAACAAGGGCGGTTTGGTTTTCATGTATGGGTAGCTCTCTTCCATAATAGACGAAATGTATGATGAAAACCTTAACGCTCAGAAATATGTGAGAATTTTACAAGAAAATATTATTGAACCGCTGGACGATATGCCACTAGCTCAACGATATCACATGTTCTTTCAGCAAGATGGTGCGCCTGCCCACATAGTTAGAGAATTATTAAATCATAATTTCGGGGACAATTGGATCGGTACGTACGGACCAAACAGGTGGCCGCCTAGGTCACCAGACCTAACCCCTATAGACTTCTATTTTTGGGGGGATCTCAAAGACAAAATTTATAAGTATAGAGCTAATAATGTCGAGAAGCTAAGAGAACATTTTGAAAACTATATTCAGCGGGCGTCAAATATATACATTTACAATGCGAGCCGCTCCATTGCCAATCGTTGTCAATTATGTATCAACGAAAATTGCCGACAATTCGAGAACTTGCTATGACTTTGTTATGTCATTTTTGTTTTATTGTTGTTTCTCTCATTTTATAGGTGTTATATTTGTTTAGTTTATGTTTAATAGTTATAAGTGTACTTATAATTAAACCTATTAAGTAAAGATAAACGGATAATCTAATTTATTTTTTCTTGTAATTTTTTAGTCTGAGTTAGGTGCCTAATATAAAAAAAAAATAATAGACAACGAAGAGACCAATACTAAATAAATCTCATGGCCAACTGAATAAATATCATTTTTTAAATTTTTCTTCATTTAGGCAAATAAAAAGTATCTGTTATTATATATGGCTGAAAAGGTAAAAAATGCTATTCAACGGGATGGCCAAATACAGGATGTTCTATTTAAAAAAACCTATGTTTATGTAATATCGGAAAAACTGTGCGATTTGTAAAAAATCTGAGTACGCCACTGGGTTCCTAATAAAAAATAGAACAAATTATGTACACACTTTTTTCTACCAGCGAAGTAAACTCAAAAAAAGAGGACGGGACATCGATATCAGATTTTTTGTATCTATCACCGTTTTGGCTGTACCCTATAAAACTATCGAAAATCAACCACCCTGTACAGTGTACAAATTCTGCCACTGATCTTAGGCTTCGCATCGATCAATTTATTCCATACGTATCTAACGACACCCTACTGCCTGCCCTGTCGGTCTGGCGTGCCGATGAACAATCCAAGTTTTTTGCTGAGGGTCGTTGGCCGTGTATTTATTTCATTGTCGTTTGCGCTTGTGTGTTTGACACTTTGCTTGGTCGAGTGTATGGCACGTATTTTATGGCAATCAGTAGCACTGTGTATTGTGAACATAGAGCGGCACGACAGATTTAGACTATCCTGCTTTTTTATTGTCGCCACAAAGTTTCCGATGTCTACTTATAAGTTAATTTCGTTTTTCTTGGCGAATTGCTGTAGTATCAGTTATGCTATTTATATTTTTCTTTATTTATAACTAATATGGATAAAAGCGAAAAAAAAAACGTTGATTAGAATTAAAATTGTGCCTCCATATAATATCGTAATTTAAAATAATTCTATTTTTCAGTCCACTCTCTTTACTGACATTTAAGAATACCTAAGCTACTCACAATCTGAAGCAAAGAAGCTTCTACTCCAACTAACCAGTGACAGATTTCAGTAAACAGAGCCTTGTTTTCTCTTTGGTGGTAGTTTGTTATCCTTAATTGAAATTGCAGTTTAAAATGTCAAACTAAACATCCGTTCTTGCAGCGCAAAATCCACAACCGTTAGCGAACAGTCCATAACCGTACATGAGTAATAAAAATAGTTTGCGAACTATCAGAAATTTTTTGTAGAAACAAAGTAATGTTACGGGAATCATTCTTTTCGAAATTGTGAAAAGTTTAAACCTATAAATTGCGATTTTGCCGTTGTGTCAAAATTTTTTTTTAAAACCTCGAGCTTTTAATTCCACACTGCAGATTAAATCTATTTGAGAACTCAGTGATAGTATAGTGTAAAAAAACTGATATCTAATTCTTTAAACATCAACAATCTGTATCTTAAAAATCGGTGATTTTAGACTTCGTTTTAAATCCTTAGTTAATCAGGTTTTTTATTTTAAAATAATAAATAAAACTATATTGTCCGATTTATTTCAGCCTAGTATCGGATTTTACCTTGATCCATCTTCAGATTTCCGATTAGTATTTTGCGTTTTTTTATTATTTAAGCAAATAAATATGTTTAATAATTCAACGTTTTTTACAAAATTTCTTATCCCAGACCATCTCGTTTGTGAACTTTATAAATACCATCCGCATGTAAACGTTTACGTACAAATCGTACAACACGTGTAATGATAAATCGTCAAGATTATTATAAAAATGTGCACCACTCACCTCACGTTTTCGTGTTTCTGGATGTAAATTTTATGGAATTGACCTTCGACCGGCGATATTATATCATTTTTCATTTCCATGGCGACGTGTTGGGGCAGCACCGACAGGAGGAGCCTTTCCTGCAAACACAGACACTTTCAAACGCCAAGTTCACACGCCTCTACCTTTACTCGGTTTCCATTTCATTTTCTAATTAAGCTAATAGGACTATAACAGCACATTGACCATTTACAAATATGGTAGATTTTAATAAATCTTCGATATAAAGGGTGTCCAGTTTACACCACTTTGGGGGAGGGGGGGTTTCTATTGGAATAATAATGAGTTTTTCTTAATTATCTTTAAATCGGGTAAAGATAAAAATGTCAAAACAAATGTACACGCATAAATATTGTCTTAAGAAAAACTGCAAATTACTTTATTCCCAATAGCAGTGGAAAAATAAGCTAAAACTCAAAATTTCTTAAATATTCTAAGGGTTTTGCATAATACAAAAAAGACAGACGAGTTGAAAACGTGTAGGATAGAGATAACATAAAACGACAGAAGTAAATTTAAAAATATAATTTAGTAGTCACAATACAGGGCGATTCAGTCATCACGCAATAATTTTAACCACGTATTCGGAAAACTTAAAAAAGACCAAAAACTGAAAAAAAAATTAACTAGACCTTTTAAAATATAAGTAAATTACCCCTTAATTCCTGTTAATTCGGCACCCTAGTTCGTAATACGGAACGCGCCCGGTCGGCGGAGTACAAAGCGTTCGAACGTTGAACCGAAACAGCTGATTTCCTCAGTCGTCTTTAATTTTGTAATTGGTTTCAAAATCAAAGTGCAGTGAATCACAACTTTATTAAGATATTATGGGCGGGTGAGCAGTACTGTCATTTTAAATAGATTGTTACCATACTACTCTTTGAAAAGTTACACAATAAGGTCCACGTACTACAAACTGAATAATTAATTGAACGTAATAGTAGAAACTCATATTCAATTATAAAACGTAGTGAACACGTTAACAATATTAAAAACACTGAATTGTAGCAACCTAATATTAAAAAACAATTATTATCCTTATACAATATATATCCTTTCTTAACAAATAAATAATACCTGTTAATATTTAAAATGTAAAAAAAATATCTTATTCATTCATGTGTCTAGGTAAAAAGCTCTGTTTATTCGTTGTTGTTCATTACGGATTAAAACCGCATTAGAAACTAGGTTAATGACCGACTACTACAGTAGATTCACTCTCACTAAACCCTTGTGGGTCAACGGTCATGAGCGGTCCGAAAAGGGGTTCAAATAATGATTTGAAAATAGTTTTTTTTCAGCGTAAATATGTATTTTAATTTTTTTAGTCACGTATTCGTATTCTACTAATTTTTTTTTAATGATATTATGACTGAATCACCTTGTACATCGAATAATGAAATTGCAAATATTTTATTAACTTAAGGCAAATTAATAATAGGGAAATAACTTATTTTTTAAGTTTCAATATGTTAAAGTTGAACAATAAAAACAGTTTAAACTTTGCCTTCCATAAATCTGTAAAAATAAAAATCTAAAAGATTCAGGTCGGGTGACCTGGCAAGCCAATTTACGGCTGCATCTTGCCGTTATCCAATTCACCGCCCAGCAAAATGGTTATTAAGGAACTACTACTAATCTTCAAGGGTATATCTTCTATAGATCTGGCAAAGGATGTTCCAAGAAATTTAAATACTGAACATCATTTAAATGTGGCGGCAGTTCAACTAGTCATAAATGGTCACCGAGAGTCCAGTCCATATATTAACAACAATTGATATTGGGTAGGTACATAGCTGTTGCCTTTTTATTATTGTCACTCCATTCATGTTGTGTAATTACTACATTTTTTGTAAAACGCGACTCGTCAGTCATTATTTTCGTTGTGTTTATTTCTGAACCGGTTGCCAAAATATAGTCTAGCATTGTTGTCCTGGGGTAAAATTTATTGAACTCTTATTAGGCGACAGATAAATAATTGTTGTTCTCTTAATGTTATGTGGATCACAGATTTAGAAACATTGACTTCAGTTTAGACTTGTGTGAGGATTCTATTTAATGGTATTTAAAACGGCTTCTTCCACAACTGTAGTCCTTACCTAGCGCAGACGCGCGCGTTCTCTAGTATGAGCCAAAAAAGTACCTTCTAGAAACCTTCGGCCAAATCCAGCAAAAGCACTGGGTTGAAAAACTTGTCGACCTGGAAATTTTTTAGCATATCGTCTTGCTAAAGAATTACATCTACATTTTCCATATACCAAAAGGCATGTCGGCCAATTCATTACTGCACTGATTTTACAACATATAGTTAATACAGTTGTTTTGATAACATATTTTTCTTTCAATTATTTTCCTCAAGCAATCCGTATCCACGCCACTGCTATTTGGATAAAAATGACTTGCACGTTTTTCTTAAGACACAATTGATATTTATTCGTGTACAAATTTCGAAATTTTTATATTTCAAAGGAAAAAATTTAACACCCAGTTTTTTGAAGTATCAAAGGACACCCTGTATATCGTATACGAAACGGTTAAAGAACATCAATAAAAATTTTTTACGTACCATAACGGTGTATATATACGGTGTATATTATACGTTTTTTGGGTCGCTGAATCCGAATCCGAGGTCCATTTAACCCATCACCTCCAGATTTTTCATAACCTCAAAAAAATCGATATTCTAAACATTTAACCCAACCTAATAAGCCCATGAACTCAAACCCCAATAACCCTATAATCCCATAACCCCATAACCAAGGGAATAAATCATAGTCAATCTGTATTATTGCAAAACATCATATATCCGAGTATTCCTTGAAAATCCAAGTACTCAAACCCTAAAAAATCCCATAACCCTATAACCCCGTAACTTCATAACCCCATAACTAATAAATCATAGGCAATCTGTATTATGGCTAAACGTTAACGTGGTTGAGGATTTCTTAAAATCCTATGCACTCAAGTCATTCTAGTAATATAATTTTTTGGGTTATCTACTGTTATCCTTTAGATTTTAATTTCATTTAATTCCAGTCAAGAGAGATTCTTAACATTTCTCATTCATTTATTTATTTTAGTTTTATTGATTAATTTATAGTACGGTCTATCCTACAAATTAATTTTTTTTCAAAAGCTCTTATGCGAGCTATATGATGTACCAAATCCGATCGCGCAACCACTTCGAGGTGTATATTGTGTAACGCTAATGTCGACGGTCCTACCTATTAAACTTATAAAAAAAAACTAGATCGACTGTAACACTCGGTTTTCGAATCGTGGGGTTATGAATTGTAGGGTCATGGGGGTTTTGGGGTTTGAGGTTTTTAAGAAATTCTCAACCACGTTAACGTTTAGCCATAACATAGATTGCCTATGATTTATTAGTTATGGGGTTATGAAGTTACGGGGTTATGGTGTTATAGGGTTATGGGAATTTTTTGGGTTTGAGTACTTAGGTTTTCAAGCAGTTCTCAGCTGTGTGATGTTTTGCAATAATACAGATTGTCCATGATTTATTCGCTTGGTTATGGGGTTATAGGGTTGTTGGGGTTTGGGTTCATGGGCTTATTAGGTTGGGATATCATTGGGTTAAATGTTTATAGGATTTGGTTGATTGGATTTAGCGTTGGAAGCTTGAGTCTTATGGTTATATGGTTTAATTGTTCAGAATATCGTTTTTTTTTGAGGTTATGAAAATTCTTGAGATGATGGGGTTAAATGTACCTCAGATTCGGATTCAGCGACCCAAAAAACGTGTGATAAACATGGTCTGACCTTTGAGCCCGAAACTCAATTTTTTGTGTAGCTGTGTTATTAAAGAACACCTGATTTGGAAGAAGCTGTTCACTCATTAAAAGACCTTGTTTATGTTGCTTGTCATATAAGTAAGCCAAATTTTCACGTTACTCAAGATTGAGAGTAATATGGCAACAAGAAGTTGGTGAGGACTATGGCTATATAAAAGTTTCTTTACTGACCAACATCAAACTGAAGGAATTATAACAAAATGCCCTATTCATCTTGTTTGCCATAGTAATAAGTAAAATTGCCATAGGTAGATGAACACAGACCATCTAGGAGAAGCATAATGACGCACATTTCCCCATCTTACTGTACAAAGATATATCCATGTCAAAGGAGATATTCTCGCCCATAACTGCCGGTAAAAAAAACTGATGTGACATTTAGCAAACAATACGGAGCTTTTTCGCATATTGTTTACTTTTTAATTTCCTTTATTGGTTGTAGGTACGTTGGAAAGGCAAAGGTCATTCGCATTCAGCAAAGTTGGGGCAACAGATAAAATTTAACGAGAAAGTGCAAATTTGCATAGTCCGGAAAGGTGAGACGGTACGTAATCCTGACGGTGAAAGGGGAACAAGCGATGAATATCAATGATTTCCAGTTCCCGAACCTTGTTTCTATATGGCCCTTTACAACCAGACCACAGAGAATCACATTAATATTCGAAAAGGAGATCAGGATGATATTTGTCAACGAGCCACTGAGGTCTTTATTTTTCTTTCAAATTAAGAATTAAAATGTTTTCAGTAAAATGAAAATCATTTAAAAATCACCCCTTTACAAATGACAGAAGAACGAAAGATCAAACAACTGCAAATTTTTTACATTTTGCATAATATAAGACATTTAGGATGGTTTATTTTTTTGTTGAGTACAACTTACCAGTTTTTCGTTTTCGTCCTCCATTTCCAACCTGGCGGCGATGCAGTTTCTCGTGTCCAAGAACGCCTTCCTCTGCGCGTGCTCCATTAGATTGTGCATGAAGATGCCCACCACGTTCACGCAAAGAAAAACCACCACGTTGGCACCCAACTGAAGCAAACAGAAAAACATTGTTTCAAAAATTTGTTTAATAACTGAAAACGTGATTTTACAGGTTAAAACTATCCTTTACATATTTCGAACAAATTTAAGACACAATATTTGTGTACAGTTTGTTCCCAAGCGAGCCTACAATAATTGACCGTGTTGTAATAATCTTTAATCTGATGTGTTTACATTTTGATATAGCTTCATGTCAGCTGATCTTGAAAGTTATTTCTCTCAGAGTCCTAAATAATATAGGCCAGGAAAATAAGCTGGGAAATGACCATTTCGCGACTTTTTGTTTCGGCAAATTGAATTTATCACTATAGATGCTAAATATTATGTACAATAACATATTAGTTTCCACAGTCATAAAAATAGGGAGAAGATTGTTACAGGGTGGTTAATTGTATAATTTTTACGTAAATTTACGTTTTTCATTTATAACTTTTTTCCGTTCACTTCCACGAGAAAACAGTAAGGTACTTTTTTTTTCGTCTTCAAAAGATCTACAAAACTAGTCAAAAAATATTGATTACAGAAAAGTAATAAACAGAAGAAGTTTTGAATTAAACATTTATAAACTGCGTTATTATTACCAGAACGTATTGGCAGCGCATCCTCTCATTCCTCCTAATAACTCACATGAAATCTGGAATCGGTAAGTTAAATAGTTTACAAGTTATGGCCTTATAAACAAATTAACTAATTATTAGTCTGGACGATCCCGAAGATCTTCCACAATCGCACTGATTTTTTTCATGGTAGATTTCATAATAATACATTGAAATGTATAATTTTTTTTTATTTCAAATTTGCAACCTGGAAATTTTTTTAATTTTTGAGCCTTAGTTGTAAAATGAAATATACGACGCATGAACGTGATATAGTTACATATTATTACATATTCGGAAAGCTTATGAAAAGAGCTTACAGACTGTCAAAGTTGACGGCTTATTGAACAAATTAGGTTGTTAGCGGCAAAAAAATACTGTCATAACCGGCAACCTGAGTACTTTCCCAGATAAAAATATTTTATTTGTGGAAGTATGTTAAGTGCATAAGAAATATTGTCAAAAGTCAGTGGGTCGCTTGATTTTCGGCGAGCCGTGGCGCGGCGGAAGGGTGGGGGAAGCGAACGACAGCGAGTCCGA
>NW_019417182.1:698427-723893 GCF_000390285.2 Anoplophora glabripennis | reverse complement strand
AACAGTTTAATACATTTATTATTATAAAACTTATAACCAGTACTAGATGTTCTAATAACGATATGGAACACTTTAATAACAGTTACTGCTATTATTTCGTAAAGGGTATAAAAAACGTTGTATACTAGTTATACAATAATTTAATAAAGAATAAGGTTTATAGTCACTATACAACTGTGCTAGCAATACGCGTTTTATATCCAATATTCACCTGTTTAACTGTCACATATAGTATACAATGGTCTTATAATGGTATATAGAATTCTAATAAAGAATAAAACGCATTTCTTTCAGTGTATAGTGATAAATTCAGCTTGCCGAAACAAAAAGTCGCGTCCAACTCTATATTTCCTGGCCTAAATATCGCAATTTCTAGTTCCTCTTATCCAGCTAACATTTTTGAAAAAAAATTGTTCTCTAGTTTTATAACCGTAAAAAAATGGAAGTTAGATAATTACATAGATACACAAAATAGAAAAAGTGGGTTGACCTGGGGACTCCACTAGGCCATCTACATGTATTTTGACACGCTTAATACGAATCCATTGTTAGTTTTATTCCAGCACATACAGAATTAGAGTAAATCTCTAAAAATAGCAGAAAATCCGGGAAAATCGTGGAGGCTTCAGCAATGTTTAGAAAGAACAAAAATATTTGGACCGGATAAGGCCTAATCCTATGTATTTTAGAACAACATTTTAATGTATTTTCGTGGTCCTTCGTAATCGAGTTATTTGAGAAAAATTACTGGAAAAAACGTAAAATCACTAGAAAATGACATATCGGAATTTGCACTGAATGAAGACATTTCCAGTGTATTTTGACGCGCTGGATACGAATCTGACACTGATTAGGCTTTCTGGCTGCTTCTCTATAATTATTTTGAAAAGCCCGAAATGATTGAAACCCCAGTTTGATCGTTTAAAATAGATCGAAAATACTATACGTCAGTGTTTCTTTAGTGATACGAGCAAGTAGACCAGAAGTGATTGATGCAAAAATGATGTTCATGTTAAAGTCGAGTCTGAAGAAGAGGAACTGGGAAACAGACACAATGTTGGAGCGAAAAGAGAAGGGAATGGAACTGAAACAGAAGGAAGAAAGGTCGAATACGTACCAGCACGTGAAACAAAACGTCAAGATCTATTTAATCAGGAAGAGTTGAATAATCCGATTAGAAAAATAGGGCTTTCAAAAGATGCGGAACTAAAGAGTAGCACCAAGTAGAACGAAATCAACTCTACAGGGATGGAGAAAAGGAGTTTTGAAAGTTCTTCAAGAGAGACCACGATGGCTTTTTGGTGTACTGTGTTCATGGTCTGGTAAATGAATTGGAACATAACGTTTACAAATCCGTGGGGTGAAAATTGTTCATAGACTCTTAGAAACATAGTTTGAAGGCGGAAATAAATACTCCTGTATTCTCATTCCATACTTAACCACATTAAAAAAAGTTATGAAAAAACGAGATGAGGTCTGCAAAAAATTAAATAGCATCATTGGCAAGATTTTGGTGATTTCAAAGTCATATTAATCATTGTGGGGCGGCAATCAAAATTTACGACGTTTCCTTGCTTCTGTCTATGACATAGTCGAAACCGAAACAATCAAAATAAAGTGAAATAACGGCCAAAAAGAGGAGCGCTCGTTCCAGGAAGTCACAAGTTATAGAACAACCCTTCCAAAATACTGGTTCCTTAGTCCCATATAAAAATATTTAAATAATTAACTAGTCAGTTTCCCAATAAATTATGCAAAATTAAAAGAAGCCATCTTCGATGGACCTCAATCTCATTTCATAACAACAGGGGCAGATATTAAGAGAGCAGCGTGGTTCATCGTTNATGATAATGATAATGATAATGATAATGATAATGATAATGATAATAATAATAATAATAATAATAATGATGATAATGATAATGATAATTTATTTTCCCCCCAGACATTATCTAAAAAACATGTATAGGAATAGTCAAACTTACAAACACAAACATTAATTATATAGAAAGAGAATTCTAATACGAAATGCAAACATTCATTTATTAAATATTGTTTTAATTTTGTTGTCTCACTATTCATACTTTTTACTTCCACAGGTAAACAATTGAATATTTTAGACCCTAGAAAGTTTATAGAATGAGTAGTTAAAAAACGTGCAAATGGTACATGAAAATTATGTTTCTGTTTGGTATTGACACTGTGATACTGTGTTATTTATCACAAATTTGCCGTTGTGTTTGAATACGCACCTACATATTTTAAAAATATAAATACCTGGCAAAGTGATAATTCTATACTGCTTAAATATATTTCTACAAGAATAAGTACTTGAAACACCAAACATACATCTTGAAACACGTTTTTGCACAATAAAAATGTGGGACGAAAGAGTTGAATTACCCCAGAAACAAACACCATACCTCAATCGAGATTCAACTTGGGCATAGCATAAACAGAGGAGTTGATCGGTACTGAGGACTGTTCTTTCGAAATAAATAAGTTATTGAACACAACTTTGGTATATTTTTACAGTTACATTTCCAGTTGATTTGTGTGCACATTTAGACATAAAAATTGTACGTTCACAGTATCAGTATGTAGAGAAGTACTATTAATATTCAAATTTAATGTTCCGCAGTTTTTATTTTGAATAATGTAAAATTGAAGAGCTTGAGTTTTTTAAATATCAAAATGTAATGAATTTTGGGCAAATCAGCTACAAGTTATTCAGTAAATATCATATTCAAGTTTTAAGGCTTGATTTGACTTATTAAATATTACTAAAAACGTATCATCAGCGTACATAGTAAAGTGAGTATTAGGTGAGAGAGTATCGATATCATTTGTATATAGTAAAAGTAATACAGGACCTAAAACAGATCCCTGTGGTACACCCAACGCTAGTAAAGAGCATTCCGAGTTATATTTACCACAAACTCAATAAAAGTAATTACCTAATTTAATGCGGGTCCTAGAATAACGTAGTTATTTAATTTCGATGTTAAAATTGTACGACTGAGATCGCAAAAGATCCCAACAGGACATTGCCGTCTTCTAAAAAGATAAAAATTTTCTCATATAGTGAATGTGATTCACTATATTTTGACCCTCCCAATTAAGTTTTTTGTTTTTAGAGTTATAAAAATATGTGAAATACAAAAGTAGCACGATTTTTTATGAATTTTCCGAAAATGATAGTAGAAAAACAAATGACGTCCAAACAAAATGACCGAGGATGTTAACTTAAATGAAACACCCTGTATATTTTTACATATTTGGATAGAACGTTCTCTGTCAAGCATAGTCATATAGGATATTGTAATTGTTAGACTTCTTTCAGGCATTTCTGCCTTTTTTCCAATTACCTACGTAAGGATTTACAGATTTAGTTGTAATATATTTTGACATATCGGACATTGATATGATCCAAAATGCATATAGGTATTTTAATTAAATCTCACTAATTAAGCCGTGAGAGGCCTAATGACTATGCTCGAGAGGGAATGTTCTATACAAATATGTAAAAATATACAGGGTGTTCCATTTAAATTAACAAAGTTAACATCCGCCGGCCATTTTATCTGTACTTTGTTTTTCAAATATCATTTTCGAAAAATTCGTAAAAAATCGTGCAATTTTTGTATTTTAGATTTTTTTACAACTCTTGAATCACCCTGTATAGCTGTAGTCGTAATATTGTATTCTTTTAAATTTAACAACTCTAAATGGACGTGAGCGAACAAAAATTGGATCTATAAAGCAGTAAATTTCTATAAGCTAGCGCTGAAACACCCTGTAGCTAAACAGAGTTAAATTTATCATGAATCAATATTATTTAATACCCATAGCGTTGCAATGTTCATATCTGTGCCATTTGGAAGTAGGTACTCTACTTATTTGAATAAACGTTCATATCGTGCTAAATTTGCATGTCTGCCTAAGTGCAGCAGTCTACAAAGGTTACGTAATACCGGTAGAGAGCAATACCATTTAAATAATAATTAAACGGTTCCTACATTTGACTGGGTTCAACAGGAAGTACTGAATATTGAATTCCAATTAATATAAAGCTAAATTTAGTCGCGTGAGGTAAAACTACTGCATAATTTGTTTCCTTTACTGACGCAAATCGTTTGCCATTATCATTAATTATGGAACATACGGTCATTAAATTTTAATTTTATAGTTCAAACGGAAAATTTCACTTGTCTGTGCATCCCCAGCGCTAATTAAAGGTTGACTAAAATGCAACAGGAGAAAGATTCGGCTATGCATGCAGAATGGTAATTTACACTGAGGAAAATGGATATATTACAAATGATTTAAATATTTTTTTGAATGAGATGCGAAATAAGACGTAAATGCAATGTTAAAACAAAACTTGCCAGAATCAATATTGAAAGAGAAGACGTCCAACAAAAAGTAAACTAAAAAATTTGTATGTATATGAAGATTGTTAATCAAAAACAAATACTTCTTCCTAAAACTATTTTACGAAGCAAACTTTCAAACCAGACTTTAACAAAAAAAAATTTATCATATTTATATCAGAATAAGTTGGTTTACACAGTGGTGTTTATTAACATCTATTAATAAAAATATGCCCATTTTTTAAAAATGCTGATCCTAGTATTACTGAAAATTGTGGACCAATGATTTGTTGTGCAATTTTTCGAAGGTATCTGAGATTGTTTTATACAGGGAGTCCCGTATAAGAACCGACACAGGGCAGGTGCATGTAGGGGTGTCCAAAATATTGTAATTTAACCAAACTTACCTATACAGGGTGTATTTAAATGGAGGGGCACAAATAATACCAGAGATTCCTTGGGTGAAAATATGTCGATTTAACCTAACATACCTATATCCCAAGTCGCATAATAAAAAAGATACAGGGTGTCAAAGTGAGAAATAATAAATAGTTTTTCCTTAATAATTTCTACAATTTGAGTCAGAAATGTTTCAAATTTTCAACAGAGAGGTCTTTTAATGATGGGAAAATAATATAATAATGATTTTTGAGTGTCGAGTACGAGGCGCCCTCTGCAGGCAACGTTATACATTGAATATGTAGTAACTTTTTTGCCAACCCCCGTATACAGCTTTTAGTAACAAAATATGAAATATTGGACTTTTTTGAACAAAAAAGGTATACTTATGGAAAATGGCTAAAANAAACCCCAGTTTGATCGTTTAAAATAGATCGAAAATACTATACGTCAGTGTTTCTTTAGTGATACGAGCAAGTAGACCAGAAGTGATTGATGCAAAAATGATGTTCATGTTAAAGTCGAGTCTGAAGAAGAGGAACTGGGAAACAGACACAATGTTGGAGCGAAAAGAGAAGGGAATGGAACTGAAACAGAAGGAAGAAAGGTCGAATACGTACCAGCACGTGAAACAAAACGTCAAGATCTATTTAATCAGGAAGAGTTGAATAATCCGATTAGAAAAATAGGGCTTTCAAAAGATGCGGAACTAAAGAGTAGCACCAAGTAGAACGAAATCAACTCTACAGGGATGGAGAAAAGGAGTTTTGAAAGTTCTTCAAGAGAGACCACGATGGCTTTTTGGTGTACTGTGTTCATGGTCTGGTAAATGAATTGGAACATAACGTTTACAAATCCGTGGGGTGAAAATTGTTCATAGACTCTTAGAAACATAGTTTGAAGGCGGAAATAAATACTCCTGTATTCTCATTCCATACTTAACCACATTAAAAAAAGTTATGAAAAAACGAGATGAGGTCTGCAAAAAATTAAATAGCATCATTGGCAAGATTTTGGTGATTTCAAAGTCATATTAATCATTGTGGGGCGGCAATCAAAATTTACGACGTTTCCTTGCTTCTGTCTATGACATAGTCGAAACCGAAACAATCAAAATAAAGTGAAATAACGGCCAAAAAGAGGAGCGCTCGTTCCAGGAAGTCACAAGTTATAGANTAGAAATTATTAAAGAAAAAACATTTTTTATTTTTCAATTTGACACCCTGTATCTTTTTTATTATGCGACTTGGGATATAGGTATGTTAGGTTAAATCGACTTATTTTCACCCAAGGAATATCTGGTATCATTTACGCCCCTCCATTTAAATACACCCTGTATACAAAGTTGCACCCCTGAGGAGTTATTAACCCCCAAAGTGGAGCCCTAAATTTCGAAAAAAATTAATATCTCTGCAACGCTTTACCGCACAAGAACCAAATTTGGTATATGATTTAGGTTTATTACTGGTCTTCTTTGACTATGATTTATTATTGAATTAAAGCACTACAAGGTGTTCATTGGGGATGACTCACCCCTAAAATTGTACCGAACTTTTTTTTTTTTCATTGACCGAATTGAAAAATAATAATATTAATTCACAGCAGAATTTAGTTTTAATTTTTTTTTACTTTTGTTAAATTTAAAAAAAAACTATGGTTTTCAAGAAAAACCATATTAACTGAAACAAGATTTTAACAGTGTTTAATAAAAAATAATCGAAATGTCAGTAGTATGTAATGAATTTATCTTTTAAACTTGTCAGTTAGTAATAAAATTATTTTATTTCAACAATTGGCTCTGATTGTTGTGGAAACAATATCAATTATTATTTTTATTATTTATTTGTGTTTTTTACTTAATACAATATTCGCTTATTTAAAAACTATATAGGTACTTGTTTTCTTTTTGTAGAAATAGGCGAAAAGTGAAGTAAAATTTATTTGGCTATTTGTCAAATTTGAAAGATAAAGCCTACTACTGACTTTTTGATTATTTTCTAATGAACACTGTTAAAATCTTGTGTCAGTTAATATCGTTTTCCTTGAAAACCAAAAAGTTTTTTACAATTTAACAAGAGAAAAAAATTAAAATTAAATTCTGCTATGAATTAATATTTATCAATACGGTCAATGAAAAAAAAGTTCTGAACAATTTTAGGGGTGAGTAATCCCCAATGAACACCTTGTAGTGCTTCAATTAACTTTAAATTATAGTCAAAGAAGACTAGTAATAAACCTAAATCATGTACCAAATTTGGTTCTTCTGCGGTAAAATTTTTCGAAATTTAGGGCCCCACTTTGGGGGCTAATAACTCCTGAGGGGTGCAACTTTGTACATAGGCAAGTTCACAATCACAATCGCAATGAATAAGGTACGTTTAAACGTAAAAATTATAAAATATCTAGATATTGTTTTTCCTTTTTAGGTTAATATTTGGTGTTGTCGATGCATGTCGCCGTGATGAACCGTATCAATTGCTGCCCCATTAACAACTATCTTTAATTTATTAATAAAAACTTCGTGTTATCCTGAATGTTGGAAATCTAGAGTGTGTCCAGTGCACAAGAAGGGCAGTAAGAATGAATTGGTTAATTACAGGCCAATTTCTATTATTTGCAATTTCTCCAAAATATTTGAGATTCTATTACATGACTTTTTATACAGATCCTTGTCCGGGCTTTTGGCGTGGGAGCAACACGGTTTTATTAAGAGCAGATCCACTGTTACTACCCTTGTCCAAAAAACTCAGTTTATAAGCGAAAAACTTGACAAGATGAAACAAGTCGATGTTATCTATACCAACTTCACTAAAGCTTTTGACGGACTCGACCACGACCTCTTGCGGTACAAACTAGATGGGTTTGGTGTGTCCGAATCACTTATATCGCACAAGTTTCATCAAATATTTTGTGTTCTGGTGTGCCTCAAGGATCTATACTCGGAAGTAAATAAATTTGATTGATGTAGATGATTTAGGATCAAAGCTTTTGAATCAAATACCGGATAATAAAACGAAAAAACCTTTGCACCTTTGTGTTTTGCTTTATTAGTAATTTAAGTAAAAAAGGCATTCATTTAATATCTAACATTTAATATTATTATAAAGCTATTTATTTATTAATGAACATTTTTTCTCAGTGTAAGGCTCATTAGGCAAAAAGAGGAGGCGAAATATCCAATAAAACCAAAGCAACCCCATATTCTTGATATTTATTGGATTAGTTATATACTTTGTTCGACTCTTCGACGAGCGGGAGGATCAATATTTGCCCTCCGGTTAAAATCTGGTAAATCACGCTGGCACACTATCCAGTTCCATTTCTGATTGCCTTCATGCCGTACTGCATTTGCCGATAACGATAATAGAGTCGAATTACGCAAATGCAAGACTGCAATTAAGCTTATCTAACAGCATCCAGTCGGCAATCATTGCGTGTTTTCTTGGTATTGTTTCATTGTTCGAGACAATGGGGGTGAAATCGGATGAAAGATAGGCAGCCGGATTAAAAGAGAAAGAAACAAAGCGCTGCAGTCGTCGTCGAAGTGAAATTACATGATAATGTGTAATTATGGATGCACTGCGTGTATTCGCCTTTGAAATGATCGTAAAAGTAGTGAAGCAAATAAATTATTACAACATTAAAGCCTACACTGGGAAAACAGTTTGGTTTAACAATTGTCATTAATCATTTATTGACAGTGATAATTCTTGCACAGGGTGTTTCACGTCACATTTTCAGATGTTAGATTATTTTAGGTTAAAAAACCCTTAATAAATTTATCCAAGTATGTGGTAATCTTATATTACGATTAAAGTGGTAAATATATTTTTTTCAAAATAACATCGCCCTTGCAATTTTCAAACTACTCAGTGGCGTCGAAATTCTAGGGGAATTAGTGATGTGCCTCCCATTGTCTCCACCATTGGTCGATAGATTTGTACAGCAATTCAGTGAATTTATACCTTTAATTAATTACGATTAGTCAATGTTTAATCAATCTGTGTCCAACATTTTCAGCAAGATATTTTAATAAATGTGATTTACACCCTGTACCTCAAAAACCAATAGGTTTAGACCTTTGGTTTATTAGGCCCTTCTGGTTTAAAATAATACAACGAACAACCCAGTAAAGTAATATAATGACACAGATTTACAGACTTAGAGATACCTTGTATATAGGGTGTTTCTTAAATAGAGGTCAAAAATCCAGAGGCGTATTCTGTAAAATATGGGTTTTTTGTTATATAAATGTGGGATCTTAGAACAGCCATTGTCCAGCTACAGCGTGTCAAAAATTAAAAAAAAAATCAGTTTCTTAATTTTTAATTTCTAAACCGCTTGAGATAAGTTAACCAAATTCGGTGTGCATATTTAGTATGCCAGTAGGTATAAAACAAAAAATTACTAGCTTTAAAAACTTACCAGTGGCCGAGGTGTGGGTCTTATCGATCATTATTTGCCAAAAAAATTACTCTGTATTATTATATTACAAATAAAATAGGTCATCATATGCGCCATTGTATTATCTTCACTTTTTGTTTTTTTATACTTTTTTGTATTCCAAACCGATGAACAACAAAATTGATTTATTTGATCAAGTGCATTTTTACAGTCACTTAAATTGCTCAAACATATCTTAGGGTGGCCATCCAAAATAATAATAATAAAAAGTAAGAAGCCGTCATCTTATTTTATTGTCAAATTAAGCTTATTTTTTAAAAAGATTAAGTTTTAATACTGGCTTATGCAAATGCTGAAATGGACAATATGGTTTACATTTATGGCCTTGCAGATGGAGTCTAGACGAATTTATATGGCAATACATATTTCCAAATCATCCAACTCCAAATCCAAAAATGTTCAGGAATGTTTTTCAACGTTTTTCGGAGTCAGGCTCATTTTAGAAAGGCCCAATTCCTTGAAGACCTTTGGGTGTTAGAACGACTGAATTGGAAGAAGCTACTCTACACGAAATTGAAGAAGATCCAAATACTAGTATCAGGAAGATCGCTGTAAATCTTAAAGTGAATCATAAAATAGTTTGGTCCGTTCTGAAGCATCAACAGTTATATCCGTATCACATATGAAGGGTTCAAATCTTACTGCCGCAAGGCTATCCTGGTCGCCTACAATTTTGTTGATTATCGCTGGCATATTGTTTGCCAATGAAGTTAATTTTTCCAGAGATGTTATAATGAACTTCCACAATAAACATGTTTGGTCTGATGAAAACCCTGCCATAATGGAATGTCAATTTCAACATCACTTTTCCTTGAATGTATGAGTGGCTATTATTGGAAAATTTTTTGTTGGGCCATACTTTTTATCAAGAAGTTTAACCGGTGCCTCCTACAGACATTTTCCTGAAAACGTAATACCTGAACTACTTGACGAAGAGAAAGAATGTGGATTTTGCACAACGGTGCGCACCCACATTTTAGTTTGCTGCTCGTGAATTTTTAAATGAGAGATTCGGTAATAACATGATTGGACGAGGCACTCAAGAACCAGGCCAGCTTTGGCCACCCAGATCACCCGATATGAACCCTATTGATTTTTTTGTTTGGGAACATCTCAAGACATTAGTTAACAAGGTTCACATTGAAACTGGGGAGCACTTTCTTCAACAAATTATAGCTGGTTGTGATGTAATAAGAGCTTACTCCAGAAATTTTTGCACGTGTTCGAGCTGTAATTTCTAGAAGATCTAAAGCATGTATTTTGGATGAAGGTGGCCATTTCCAACATTTGTTATACTAAGTCATAGTAAAGTAATTCAATTGTTAATTATTTTAAGTAATGTAATGAGTATCATAAACATGCACTTGATCAAATAAATCAATTTTGTTAATCGGTTTGGAATACAAAAAAGTGTAAAGAAACAAAAAATGAAGACCATACAATGGCTTATATGATGATCTATTGAATTTGTAATATTATACATGATATATTTTTGGCAAATAATGATCGATGATACCTACACCTCCGCCACTGGTAAGTTTCTAAGGCTGGTAATTTTTTGTTTCATATCTACTATCATACTAAATACGCACACCGAATTCAGTTAAACTATCTCAAGGAGTTTAGAAATTAAAAATTAAAAACTGATTTCTTATTAATTTTTGACACGCTGTAGCTGGACACTGGCTGTCCTAAGACCCCACATTTATATAACAAAAAACCCTTATTTTTGGCCACAGAATATGCCCCTGGATTTTTGACTTCTGTATAAGAAACATCCTGTAGTAAAATCTGCAAGTTACTTTTACGTTTTGCCATCGCTAACCTTTTTTTCGCAAGCCTACGCCCGTTTATCTAATAAGAATAAATAAAGTTCCAATTAAAATTCTCTCTCCCTTGTCATTTCACATGATATTCGAGACGAGCGTTGCGGTAGGCGGTAAACAGGTCAGTGCTTTGAAAATCAGACTAGAGAGAAGTGTCTTATTTAAAGCAAATTTGTACAAAATCAAGTACGTACATATTTCTCATTTCAAATGTTATATTCGTTATTTGCGTATTGCAACCTATTCTTATATTATACCTAGTTTTTAATGTACTGTAGGTTATGTATTTATTTCGAAAATCAGTGAATTAATTACTGCGGTTAGTTACATGTGGATGAAAAGACTATGACAACTTCATCTTGACGGATTGTTGACTAAACGTAGTTTGTACTATCTTTCGTTAAATTTATTTGTTGTATACAGGGTGATTCAGAACTTATACAAAAAAAAATCTGGATGTACAGGGACACTTACAAATACAATTTTGTAAAGAAAAAATCAAAAAGGGCAGTTCGAAAATGATTTAAAAATACACTTCTGCACGGCACTGGAAACTGGTCCACTGTAAAACCTGACCTCGCACAATGCGACCGGCATGGCGGTGTGATAAAAACGGACAAAAACTTTCGCAAGGAAAGAAATATGTAAATAGAATTTTATCGCACCTATTTTATATCGGCAAATTCAACTGCTTTTGCCTTTATTAATTAATAAAATTAATTTGTGTTTTTAAATAATAAAATCATTTGACATACCCGATGTTACAACAATTGTTCAAAATTTTATCCACCAACGTGTAAACACATTTGGGTCCGTCTTACTCAGTTTCTACGAACTAACACAAATGTTGTCTTGTTTCACCATAACACAAATGCTTCACCATAAATTAAAACGATATCCATCAACTCCGAGTTGCTATACACGCAAACCATTTTTGACACTAACTACCCATTTTTGACACTAACTACTAAAAAAATATTGTAAACACAACAGATAACAGGTAAATACTGTTGCAACGACGATTGCAAATGACGCTAGAGACTACAGTTGTCCAGCTATGTAGTCGTTGAATGTACTATAACTTCAATATTTTTTTTCTCGGAAACTATAAGGATTTTACAATTTTTTTTTACAATATTGACTCCATTTCTCATGCCGCATCTATTCCCAAATTTTTTTGGATAAGTTCTGAATCACCCTATATAGTAAAAATGTATGATAGTATTTGGTTTAAATTGATTTTTCAATCGTTTACGTGTTCCTTTATTATTAAGTTAAAATATGGGTTTACTGTATGATTTAATTTTATTTATTAATTTTATTAAATTTATTCTTAAAAACTCTTACATTTTTTTAAATGGAACCCACTTTAGAGTTGAATTTAACCAACAGTATGAAGTTAAAAAATTGAGGAATAATTTTCTTGCCATAGGACTTGGCAAACTCGTAATTCATTGGTGCACATACAGAATTAACTACCTTCAATGGTTCTCAAAATGTACATGTGAATAGATGGATTTTAGAAAAAATGAATATTTTCACTGGTCTCATTTACACCGCAAGTTATATAGCTATTAAAATAAAGTACACATTTAGATTCAGTCTCTATTAATAAATTAATAAAAATATACTCCTCAGTATTCTATTTACTACTGTAACTGGAAATTTTGCAATTTAGAGAACATAAGACTAACATTATCTTCTGTGAGGTGATCTTGAACAGATTCAGTCTCTATTAATAAATTAATACAAAAATACTCCCCAATATACTATTTACTACTGTAACTGGAAATTTTGTAATTTATAGGCTAACATTATCTTCTGCGAGGTCCTCTTGAACATTTATCTCTGATTTAAAAATACCGACTCATTCTTTCACATCATACTTTGTAGAGATAAAAAAGGCGATAAAATTCATCTAAAATCGTGGCGTAAACTTGACCTTCACTCGATGGCTGCCGACATAAAGAAGTACCACACAAAATAAAATATTATGCAATTCTGTACGGTCCCGAGACGATTAACAAAATAAACTCGTACAAGGCCGCCCCGGGTGCCTCAATATCACCATTTTACTGGCCTTTTCAAAATGTCATCAGCTCGACATTGACGACTCGATGATATCAACAAAATAAACGTAAATTTGTTTTGAAAAATACTATAACGTAATTGACTAAAAAAAAAACTCTTGTTACTGAGTGAACATTTCTTGTCGTTTAGTTAGTTTTTTCTTAAAAATGGTAATGTGTCAAGAACTATTGTGTATTTATACTGATATACAGAGTGTTTTTGAAATTAGGTCACTTAATAAAAGTTGATTATTTTCGTGGCCTCTATTGCCCATTTCAAGGATCGCATTTTTTTCAGAAACACCCTGTATTTGACACCATTAAAACAGAAGCTTAAACAATCATTGTCTTTCGACTCATGGCATATTTTTATATTTAACTTTTCTGATATCCTGTATCTACAATTTGTGCAGTTCAAAAGAGGATCTAAATGTAGGTCAAGTTTGGACAACCATTTTTTTTAACTCATTATAGTCACTTTCATTTTTCCAAACATGACTTTGTTTATTCGACTTCAAAATTGATGCTGGCGATATCGATTTCATCGGCCCATACATTTTACACATGGACACATGAAAGTGTGTTCAGCAACTATGTATTTATTTTAAATTAAATAAAAGGAATTAATTACATAAATATTCAAAAATGTATACATATACGTAAAAAAAGCTAAACTATTTTAAATGCATCACGGAATATATGACCTTTTCGTACAAAAACATAGCAGTTACATACCGGGAGTTCAAAAAGTTTGGAACCCACTCTGTCTCTGAAAATACTACTCAAACAAAAAAATGATTAGGACAAAAGTTGCAGGGTTTTGAGTGAGCAATCCAACGGTGACCCTAACCATGACCTTCAAGGTCATTTAGAAGTCAACCTGAAAATTTTAAATGGAACCGTATATTTTTGACCCCAGAAATGGAAAAATGGAAATTTTTACGTTCGAATATGACCTTGACCATGACCTTCAAGGTCATTTAAAGGTCAAATTTAAATGGAACCGTATACTTTTTTTGCAGTTACATTTTTTTCGTAAGAGCATTAAACATAAGTTCTTTGCTTACGTTTGACGTTATAGTTACCTTTAGATCATGGTCAAAGACATGGTACAGGTCATTTTTTAATTTTACGCTCACTCAATTTCCGCAGTCAAGAATATCGGGTCATTTATTAAAAATCGACTTGACCTGTAAACGACCTTGAAGGTTATGGTCAAGGTCATATCCGAACGTAAAAATTTAAATTTTTTCCATTTTCGAGGTCAAAAATATACGGTTCCATTTAAAATTTTCAGGTTGACCTCTAATTGACCTTGAAGGTCATGGTCAAGGTCACCGTTGGATTGCTCACTTAAAACCCTGCAACTCTTTTCCTAATCATTTTTTTGTTTGAGCAGTATTTTCTGAGATAGAAGGGGTGTTGCAAACTTTTTGAACACTCGGTATATACAGGCTATATAACGTACCATAAAATCAGAGGCTGCCACGAGACTATCGTCTTTTGTTTTTTGAGGTAGAAGGCGTCGAAGATTATTTTTGAAAATCAAATTTTAGATATATTTTTTTAAACAGCAAGGTATTGCGTCAAAATTTTGTACAAGACAGTGGGTGTCATAAGCGTATAAGTGGGATTCGTGTGATTATTTTCTCATCTTAGTCCAATACGTGTTGTTGGAAATAAAAGTGGATGTTAGTGGTCTATCTGATTGTAATGAGGGTAATCTAATTAATTTACCAGATCAACGACGTTGTTTGACAAAAACAATATCAGGGAAATCGAGCTTGAAATGCGGATATTTCGGTGAGTGATGTTGTAGAATTGTGAAATTCTTTAACGAAAGTGTCTGTCAGAAATGTTAAATCGTGCGTTAAAAAGTGGTGAAAATGTAAAAAAGTAAAACAGGGAAATAGTGGCAGCAAAAAAATTGAAATTGACAGTGACGTGACGATAATATCTAATAAATTGCTAGTAATTAATAATGAAATAAAATTTATTACAATTCAAACAAATTAATTTTTTTTTAAATCATATCAATGTCCTTCGGTACCAGAAATCTAAGTATACAAAAGATATCTAACCCCATCAGACAAGACCCCTAACTGCTGATATTGCTGGAAACAACTACAAAAATTTCACAGCCATCCTCGCAAGAAATTATGCGATATCCATTGACTGCACGAAAAACAGTAAATACCATAAAAACCAGAAGAGATAGGTCTAGCGAACTATTATACCATTCGAAAGAGAACAAAATTGTTCATCGGGTTGCGCAAAATATACAGGGTGTTGCATTAAAAAAAAATAAGTTAAGATGGTTCAAAGTTGACTAAATTCGGCATTAAATTTCTACCACCCTGTATGAAATTAAGTCACATCGAAATTATGGCAGGGAAACTTAGTGTTTTAGTTATGTCCTCTATAAATGTTATCGCTCTAACTTTATTATTGTAAAATACACGTCTTTTTGAATTAGGCACTTTCTTATTTTTCTTTGTAAAAAAATTAAATACATCAAAAACGCTTAACTTGGGTCGTCTATTAATCACGTGAGGTGGTTAGGCCACTTTTTTACACCCTCCCTTCCCCCTGGTGATACGTGGTGAGGTTGTAAGTTACCCCCCCCATATCTAACATCATGTGTATTTTTTTGTTAAAAAAAACTTCAATATTTTCAGAATATTTTTTATGAAAATCAATAAAAAATACAGCAAAAAAACAGCGGCGGCTGTCAACCAGCGCGGGCGGGGCGACGGAGGATCTTACAAAGATCGACCACGTCAATTGCGTGCCACTTATCGTGATGTTATATCGCAGCTCAGAGCAAGGTATTCTCGGGCCTGGTTGCGCGAAAATATACACGTGATATGTAACAACAACCCTCCCCTCCCCATTGTGAGCAATAGTAATGTTATCCAAAGCCCTTCCTCCCCTATTTGGACCTCAAGTGATTAATGGATGAACCCTAATGAAAGTTCACCTAAATATTGACGTAGAATCCAAAATTGCAATAATAAACAGGGCGTTGCATTTAAAATAACGAAGATGACGTCAACTTCCGATATAACCAGAAACTTTAGATGAACGCCATTATTTTAGTTGAAAAGGGCATGCCCGAAACCACTATTTCCCAAATTTTCAAAATTAAAATCGAAGGAGTCTCTGAATATATCTAATGTCTCGTCACCGTGGGACACCTTGTATATAATTGTTTAACTGTTTTCTTTTTGTTTCAGAGCGACATTTGCGACATGGCTCAACTCAGACTGGCTATAGACAATTCAGACTGTTGTTAAATATAACGAGCGTTCAAATAAATACGTGGTCAAGTTGGTTCTGAAAATTTGGACGTAGGGCGTAGCGTATAGCAAATGAACTTAAACGTCATCTGTCAAAGCGCTATATCGCCGCTATCAATTTGAATATTTTCGTTTTAAAAAGCGTTTAAAATGGTGTTTTCTCAAGAACAAAAAGTGTTTATCATAGAGTCCTACTTCAGAAATGGACGCAAGATTGATGGAATATGGAAGTATTCTATTGAGGAATGTTTCATAGAATTTCAAAATCAATTTCCCGGCGTTGTTGAGTACAAAATTTTTCAAAGTGCAGTTCAGCGTTGTGTTAATGTTTTTCGTGAAACGGGCAGTGTAACAAGAAAAGAAGGAAGCGGCCGACCTAAAAGGCGGACTGAAGAATTAAAAGAAAATGTCCAACAAATAATGGAAAATGCGCCAAGAACTTCTGTACGTGTCTTATCACAAATGGTGGAAGTATCAGTCGGTACCTGCCACACAGTGTTAAAAAAAGATTTGCGTTTGTTCTCCTATCGTTTAACTTGTCAGCAAGAACTTCATGAAGTTGATTTTCCGCGACGGGCTGTATTTTGTGAATGGTTTTTAAACAACTACGGTGAACTTCATAATATCACCTTTTTTCTGATGAAGCCTGGTTTCATTTAAGTGGTTACGTAAATTCACAGAGTATGAGAATGTGGTCTTCTGAAAAACCAGATAACTTTTTTGTCGAGGGCCCTCTACACGCTCAAAAAATTGGAGTTTGGTGTGCTCTCAATCGAAGGAGGATTTATGGACCTATTTTTTTTAATGGTACTCTTACTGCGCAAAGGTATAGAGAAGAAATTATCGCTCCTTTTGTTAACCAGTTGGAAGAAAACGAAATTACAAACTTTTACTTTCAACAAGATGGCGCAAAGGCACATACGGCAGGCGAGACGATGAATATGTTGAGGGAAGTTTTCCAAAATCGACTAATAAGTCTCAAGCTGAACATGAATTTCCACCGAGGTCATGTGATATTACGCCGTGTGATTTCTTTTTGTGGCCTTACCTTAAAAACACTATTTTTGAACTGCCTATTCCTGATTTAAACCATCTGCAGGCTCGACTTATAGACAAGGTTCGTGAAATTAAGAATACCCCGAGCATATTAGAAAATGTCTTAATTCTTTGAGGAACAGGTGTGAAAAGTGCTTGGGACAAGGAGGGGGACACTTTCCGCAGCTCCTTTAATTGTTTGTTATTGTTATCACGATTATTCTTTAAAATAAAGTTATATAGTCATTAACGTTATTGAAACTGACAGCTGCTATACAACTCGTTTAGAAATGAGGTTAAGTTGGTCACTATAAGCTACTCCCTACGTCCAATGTGTCAGAGCCAACTTCGACCACGTTTTTATTTGAACGCTCGTTATTTATCCCAAACAAATGACTATCAATGATTTTTCTAGAAATATTCTAGAATTCCATATTATATGAAAACTTTTTATGACGAACTTTAGGTTTATGTTAAAATTGTCTATAAATCTAAGTAATTCCCTATTCCAGATTTTTCAGTTTCTTTTGAAATGCAACTTTCCTTATTAAGTTTAGTTTTTTAAATTTCGGTTTATCACACTTTCAGTTTCACTTCTAATTAACTAACATTTTTACATTTTTTTTCCCTTAAATATACTGTTATTACAACTAAGTACTATTATACAAAACTTATAATAAATTCCTGTTTATTCTAAAATTATAATATGTTTTTTATGTATTTCGCCAATAAAATTAGTTTCTACGTTATTTTTTTAAATTTTCTGTATGATATTAACATTTACTGAAATAGTGTATAGATATGCCAATTTATTGTTTATGATATGAGAAGTATGTTATTTGTTAATTTAAAAAAAATTAATGCTAAATTAAGTAATTCTGTTGATAACTGTTAGATTTTTTGACTTTCAAAATAAAATAAACTTTCTTTACTTATTACTTGATTGTGCATTTGCGTGAATTATTTCAGTTTATTAAAAGCGTGTGCTTGCAATTTCTTAAATTTTGACTGTCTGTGCATTAACTATGTAATTTTGATTTCAATTTGACGTTATTCACTTATTCAAATTGTATTATTTTCAGATTCTGTATGTTCCAATACAATATCCTCGAATAAAGAATATGTCTTACCTGCTGCCACATCATTCGAGGAAAATCCGTGGCGAAAATCGAAGCCACCACCAGGTGGGCGCTACACAGCATGAAACCGAAAACAGCAGCTATGTAGGACTTCAAGGGCATCATCGCATACGCCAGGAACACCACGAACACGACCTGCCACGTGCCCTCCGCGGCCACCTTCGCCGGAGCGGACTTGGGGTAGAGCGGCAGAGCCAGCGCGCAGAACGTCGCCAGGAAGAAGAGGACGACGTAGCACACCCACAGAAGGTAGGCGTCCTGCATGAACCTCGTGTGGACGAAACCAAGCAGCAACGCGAACAGGATGCAGTGCACGGCATGGTAGACGTTCTGGACAGTCGGCGATTGGGCGAAGAAAAACCCCAGGGTGGCCAGGAGGCAGGTGAGCACCACGAAGAGCGCCACGACGGCGGCCACGCTCGAGTGCTGGAGTTTGCAGATGTAGCGCTGGTAGAGCTGCTCCAGCTCGTCGTTCTCAAAGCGGTGGGGGTTGAGGACTCTGGCTAGGACTCGGGGGGATGTCATAGCTTTGACGCTGTGATCCATGCTGAGGCGGATTGTTGCTTGTCTTGCCGTCTGGCGGACGTTCAAGATACTTTGGATTTCTGGTGTCTCTTTCGTCGTGCCATCACTGGAACAAGGGTTAGATTTGCAGCAATGAATATAACAAAAAATCAAACTACACAATATAAAATATCAGTATAAATTCAAAATAATTTATCAGTGGATTTATTTTCGGGTTGAATTTTGAGTGAATATAAGATTTTCGCTGACAGCAAGATCACGTAAGCTGCTTTGCATCAGCCACCTGTTAAACAAGATTCACAAAATTCACACGCCCTTTCTTGTCTTCATCAACGACGGAGGGCTGTTACTGTGCCCTTATTAGGCGTAACTGATATCATTGCCTGACAATGTCTTTAACGGTATCACCGTTACAAGGCGGATTAAAATGAAGGATCGTGTGGCATTGTTAATGAAATTATGTCTAATGAAACAGTTGCCCGCCTTTCTAACAAATTAAAATTTAATGTAGATAGCGGATTAACAAGTCGCACCTTTGATGTCCTTTATGTGGCAGAACGGAAGAAAAAAGGATACGAAAACAGTTTAATGAATAATGATGACAAAAATAATAAAAAAATTTCGGTGAATGCACAGGTAAGCGTTTAAATAAAATTACAATAATTATCGGAAATACTATGAACTTTTAATACAAAACACACATTTGATTTATTGAAATTATTAAATAATGTAATCAGAAAGAAACATCTTGTATATTTAATATAACTCTGTTGCCACCCAAGGATGAATTTGTTTGAATTAATATCTTCATAATAGAGTAAAAATTCGAAAACTAATAATTTAGAATGTTTTATTTTAAACTGATGTTGTTTAACCATAAAAACTAATGAAGAAGCCTTCGATACTGGTCCGAAAAAAACTCACCACGCTTGTACCTCCTTCTATAATTTTTAAGAGTAACAACTGCTAAATTTGTAAATGGTAAAGCTTTCTGAACTGTTCATTAAAAAAACACTAACAACTACTCCTACATAATACGATTAGTCTCGAAATAAAAGACTACAATGGTGCAAACTGTTGGACAAACATTTTTGTCTATACAGTGTTTCACCCAGAAAAAATTGGGAGTAGATGCGTTGTAAAATCCTTAGTTTCCGAGAAAAAAAATATTAAAGTTTACAACCCTTACATCGCTGGAATATTGTAGTCTCCAGGGTTATTCGCGTAGTTCCTTGTGCGCAATGCGTTCTGTCTCCACATGGCTCCAGGCGATTCCGAATACTGATATCCGATTTTAGCATGAACGTTTTTGCGATAGTGTTTACATTAGTTTTATGGTGAAGCATTTATGTTATGGTGAGGCAAGAGAACATTTGTTAGTTCGTAGAAACTGGGTAAGACGAGCCTACGTGGGTGGACCAAATTTTGAATAAGGTATGTCAAATTATTTTACTAATTAAAACTGCAAATAAAGTTTATTAATTAATAATAACAATAGCGGCAAAAGCAGTTGAGTTTGCTGATATAAAATATGTGTTATAAAATTTTACTTATTTCTTTCCTTATAGCTGTTTTAAATTGACAATTTATTCATGAATAAATTGACGAAGTTCTTCATGAATTAACCCACAAATTTATTGGTAAACAGTGTGGTTTTACACAGCTACAGACTTTGTCAAGTTTTTTGACGTTTGTATTCTACCAATGAATCAAAGAAGCAAATAGATTTCAAAAATGTCACCTTTCCACTCATAATTGTAGTGATACAATAGCGGTACCGTTTTGACACATTATATAAATATTAGTTTTTGTAAGTAACAAATCAGTAAAAACAATGCAAAACTAGTACGACGCCACACAATTATTTACATATTCCAATAACATAACCTCATTACTGGAAGTCTGTTGGGTTGGTACTTCTGAACTTCACGAAGAAATTGACGAAAATTAGAACATGCTCTAATTCGTCAAGAACTTGATGAATAAATTCATGTAGTTATTTGACAGCAGATTTGGTGCATTACATTTGTCCAATTTTTTGATGATGCGACTTCATGAATTAATTTATCAATAAATTGTCAATGTAAATCAGCTATTAGGAAAGAAATCCTTTCAATTTTTTGTCCGTACCTACATGCTGCATTCCTTGCCTTGCGCGAGGTCAGGTTTTACAGAGGATCAGTTTCCAGTGTATTTTTAAATCACTTTCGAACTGAAATTATTATTGTAAGAGTTCCCTATACATTCACAGTTTTTTTGGATAAGTTCTGAATCACCCTGTATACGTGCAGAGGACCAAAAATGGCCTTGAACAGAAACGTTTTTTTTCCAATGTGTTCAAAAACAGCCGGACACGGATAAAATTGAAATCCGAATTCATGTTAAATAAATTATTCAATTTTGCTCTAATGTAACCACCCTTTCTATTTCTAACAGTTTCTGAGGTAGCAAAGTTATCTTTCCCGGTTTTAAACATCTTGTATACCAACCAAATCTATCGGTTCTTACATTTCATGACCTTCTTAATTCGTCTGGAAAAATATATTTTAATGACCCACTATTTTGTTGTGTTTTCTTTAATTCAATAATTAGTACAGAAAATATCTAAATACCTCAATTGTTGCAACAATAAATATTATAGGAGACATAAAAATAAAGAAAATAAATGTGGTCCAAGGATAGAACCTTGAGGAACTCCACATGAAATGACACCCCTTTATCAGTTTCTACAAACTGAATTCTATTATTGACATAGTTATACATAGTTACCTAATAGAATAATAGAATTCAGTTTGTAGAAACTGATAAAGGGGAGTTATATCGGGGTGTCGTTTCATGTGGAGTACTTCAAGGTTCTATCCTTAGACCACTTTTATTTACTATATATACGTGATGTGATTTGTATAGTTGTTTATAAAATAGTAAGGTACACATTTATGCAGACAATGCTCTGATCTATTTATATTTCGAATCAAAAGAAGTAACTAATGCTAATACGGCCTTAAATACTGACATTAGAAGTTTATCTGAATTCTCTGTAAAACATCACCTTGATATAAATGGGACAAAATCTTATATTATGATATTCGGTAAACACAGGAAAACGATTGTACAAGAAAATTTAAAGTTAACATCGCAGGCGACACTTTGGAGTGTACAAAAGTAGGTATTAGAGACGGACTTAACGTTTTAAACCACAAATTAATACTTAATTGTATTCAAAAGGCTTAACGGTAATCTGAAAATGGTATATTTAAGTC
Source organism: Anoplophora glabripennis (assembly GCF_000390285.2). Lineage (NCBI taxonomy): Eukaryota > Metazoa > Arthropoda > Insecta > Coleoptera > Cerambycidae > Anoplophora > Anoplophora glabripennis. Next base: position 701,504 of record NW_019417182.1, on the reverse strand, counting down.
GTCATATTCTTTGACGTAAACTTAAAATTCAAATATCGGATGCTTTGGTTCGGTCAATTCAATTATTGCGACGTTGTTTATGTTCTTGTCTTGATAAAATAGAAATCAATAGAACTGAAAAGTTACAAAAATCTTGCTGAAGATTTATTTATGGCATTAGGAAGTTTAAGCCTATCTCTTATAAATTAACTGATGCTAAATGGAACTATGCAGAAAAGAAAGAAAGTTCATTCTGTTGTATTATTTCACAATTTATTATTTTACAAGTATCCTCCATATTTAATAAATAAAATAACATATCGTACATATGTCCACACACTTAATTTACGTTATAGGGGTTTTATTTCATATCCCACTCAAATTCGCTAACCCAAATTCTATATATTCATCCACATACTTTTATTCTGATTTAGGACTACATTAGATAACATTTGAGATACAAAAAACTCTGGTCCTTGAAACAAACCTCAACAAGGACGATATTTACGAGCTTTTTTCGCATTTTTATTTATGCTTCTCATTGTATCATAAAAATATATTGCTGCCGTCTAGAAACTTTCATGCGACAATTTTTTCTTAAGATAACGGTGATGTACACGCTTGTTTTCGTTCTACCAATACACTTTAAGGATTTACCGTCACCGAAGAATGACTGCTTCTAATAAACAACAAACAGCTTGCAGGATATGTGTGCGGTAACACCATCAGGATCAATATTCCCGAGAGACGGGGAATATCTCTTAAGCCCGATATTGAAAATGGCAGCTCAAAGGAACATAAACATATGTTTGTTTACACTCTTCATATACCTTATCCGTGTTCAATATTATGAGGGTTGGCAATATTGAAAGGCGTTTGCAGTTTCTCAATTTTCAGGATGGGATATTAGCTCAAAGGTGTTCGAAAAAAGTACTTACCATGAAGGTGTTTCCCTGCAGGCGATCCACAATTATTTTTTATTGCAATATATTCCTCCGCTGTTAAGATAATTGATTGACTAAAATATAAATTACGTAAAAAATGTGGCAGAATCAAATCAGAAACATGATAACCATTTATTTGATCAACTTCCGATGTGACCGGAAATTAAATTAAATAAGTAGGTACTTATTTTTGACTAACCTCGTATATTTTAGTTCAATCAGATAATAATTCTATTTACAGATTCAGCTATATCTAATATGCCATGCGTTGGACTTTTTTGTGAAATCAAATAATATATTTTTTAAAATATTAAACTAATAGAAATATATATACAAAAAATTTTCTAAAATTCCCAGCAAATGAAGTCAAAGTTCGTCGATACCAAAAATCTAGGTTTGCAAATGATATGGAATCTTATAGACAAGATGATATTGAGGGAAAGTGCGACTCCGAATACTGAAATCCGATTTTACAATCGTCGCTGTGATAGTGTTTAGAATAGTTTTTTTTTAGTAGTTAGTGTCAAAGATGGCTTGCGTGTATAGCAACTCGGAGTTGATGGATATCGTTTTAATTTATGATGAAGCAAGACGACATTTGTGTTAGTTCGTAGAAACAGAGTGAGACGGACCCAAATGTGCTTACACGTCGGTGGACAAATTTTTGAACAGTTGTTGTAACATCAGATATGTCAATTATTTTATTATTTATAATCACAAATTAATTTTATTAATTAATAATAACAATAACGAAAAATAGGTGCTATAAAATTCTATTTATTTCTTTCCTTGCGAAATTCTTTCAAGTTCTTGTCAGTTTTTAACACACTTTGCCGCCATGCCGGTCGCATTATGCCAGGTCAGGCTTTACAGTGGACCAGTGCCGTGCAGAAGTGTAATTTTAAATCATTTTCGCACTGCCCTTCTTGATTTGTTCTTTACAAAATTGTATTTGTAAGTCCCCTGTACATCCGAATTTTTTATTTTTTTGATAAGTTCTGAATCGCCCTGTATAATAGATTTTCGGGGAACTTCTTTTTTATAATTTTTGACGTACAAAAAGTGGACAAGCCTTTTTTCTACAGAGAAACAAAAACCTATGGTTATAAACTAATAATTACAATTTACTTGTAGTTATTTGAAAATTTATAGGATTTGTAAATAAATAACAATAAATACTTTTACAAGCTAAATGTCACCAAATAAAAACTGTTAAAAATGGAAGTTACCTTGTTATTATGTCTTTATGTTATTAACTATCTGATTGTTTGTATACGGTTCCGCCACCCCCACATATACCTCTTCTGCCCACAAAGACGCTACTTCGTTTCCTCGTGTTTAGATCTAGTCGTCCGGGAAAATTCGAGCGCCGCCATGAAACAAAAAGCGGCGCGTCGCAACCTCGCCCACGCCACGCCAACTACATACAACAACGAAACAGCCTTCTAAGGACAGTTAAATGGCTAGAGATGTTCTGCGTACGAGATTTAAGATCTAGATTAGGTAAACAAGTAGGAAATGTGGTCCCAACTCAAAGTCAACTTGAGCGGCTAACTAACTGTTTGTAGGCCTTCTTTTGTTTATTTAACTCGGCGGGAAGGTGAAACCGGCTTAGTAGGTTCGTTAGAAAACAGCTGACAGTTCTCACTTAAAAATAAAGTTAGTTAATGAAAGATTATAGTTTACCGTTAAGCTTTATGCTACAGTGTAAATCACTATTGCAATGATTTTGTATGCAGAACCACCTGTGCTTCTGTGAGGCTACAGTACGTTTGACAACTCAAAAATGATAAATAATACATTTTGCTTCATTATAATGGGACGTAAATACATTACCTTTTATAGTCTTTCCGATCTCAATTGTAGACCAATGAGCTAGATAGTATGTATCAGGTTCGGTCGCTACGCAGCAATTCGGCATTGAAATATTTGAAAAACTTGTTCCCATATTTATTTAGGCATATCCATATACAGATCTGGTCGAACTAAACTTGGGAGGTGGTAGAAATGTATACGCCCAGCTGAAGAATGAGCCGTACTGGGCGACTGGGCCATAAATTTCAGTTGTCGACAAATTGCCTAGCAGTGCAGTGCAGCAATGAGGAATTTGGTGTGATTCAGGCGGTTTTAATTTATTATAGGTATCTTCTATTA